>NW_010227304.1:707-4263 GCF_000690775.1 Eurypyga helias
GCTGTGTGCGCGCGGAGCTGCGCTGCTCGCGACCGGGAAGTAAAACGGGGAGGTGGCCCGGCCCCTGCTCTGACTTGCCTGGAGTGAACTCCTGTGGCGCCGGCCGTTAGGATAAACGCAGGACTCACAGGTCTCCGACTCCTCGAGGGAAACCCAATTAGCCATGGGAATATTGGTTCCAGCGGGTGCTGGGGTCAAACCAGGGTTGGTTTCCTCCTGTAAATGTACCAGGTAAAAACTGAAGAACCACGGAGTGAGAAAACCAGTAATTTCCAAGTATGTTGGTGTGTGCCTCTGGTTTTAATCCGAAAGCGTCCGGGTGCAAGGGTGACCTGCCGTCCCTTTCCGGTTAAAGTAACGGGCTGTCACACGGCTGCCTGTGTCTGCGGGCGACTGTGCCCTCAGCGAGCGTGCAGTGCGTGAGGGTGGTGGGCACGTGCTCACACGTACCGCAGGTTTACTCGAACCCCACCGTGGGCTGACTGACTTGTCTTTCCCCTCAGGGTCCTCGCTGCTGCCGCTTTCTGCTCCTCGGCCTGGTCAGGATCCCACCTGGAACCCATGAACTTCACTGACAGGTAGGAGCTGTGAGCAGATGGAGCACGAGGCTCTAATGCGGCACGGACACCCCCTGCTCAGTTCGGAAAATGGGGAGGGGGCATTATCTTGCTGCTTTCCTGCATCTCCTCTCCTGCCTTGTCCAGGAGGACGAGGAAGAGCTGTAGCGGAGCTCCAGGGTCGAACTCGGATTGGGATTTGGTTCTTGTGCCTTGGCCAAGTGCCTTTGCTTAGCACGTACCCCCGCTCCGGAGTAGGTGCGTCTTCCCGGCTTTCTGCCGGACAAGGAAGTTTCACTTCCGTTTAACTGGGCATCTGCAACAGCTGCATGATGCTGCCCGTCTTGTTCAAGAGGAGAAGCAAAAGCAAGCACCCAGAAACTCCTCCCTCGAGACTTTCTGTATGTTGTAACCAACTTTCTGTTCTCTTCTGGGCAACCCCTGGTGAAATGGAAATGAGATTTCTACCACTGTCTTGGAGCCATGGCAGCGCTCCAGCGGCGTAGGCCAGGTAAAGCTGTCCTGTCCATAAAGGACGCTCGCCGTAGTGTCCAACGGAACGTTCTGTGAATAGCAATTTAGGGATTTATCTGATGGCTTCTCCCTAAAACCTGTGTTGTTGAGGCCCCGGTGGTCTCTGTTGAGGATTTCTGGGCTTGGCTTTTCTTCCAGTCTCGTTTTTCCTGGTGTAAGTGCTGATGTGTCACAGAACCATGGAATGGTTTGGGTTGGGAGGGACCTTAAAGCCCACCCAGCCCCACCCCCTGCCATGGGCAGGGACACCTTCCATAGCCCAGGTTGCTCCAAGCCTCATCCAGCCTGGCCTTGGACACTCCCAGGGATGGGGCATCCACAGCTTCTCTGGGAACCTGTCCCAGTGCTCCCACCCTCTGTGGGAAGAATTCCTTCCTGATGTCCCATCTCCATCTCCCTCTTTCCACTTAAACCCATCACCCCTTGTCCTGTCACTACAGGCCCTTGTAAGAAGTTATCATCCCCATCAGAGCAACCCAACCCACGGGATTCGGGCTGGGTTTCATTCCAGAGGTGCGTGTGCTCCACCCATGACATGTAGGCTGGGGACTCACTGTTAAAGCTTCCTGGAGAAGGACAGCTCTGTCACCCTGTGAGTGTGCTGACGGCGTCGTGCACGTGGCTGCCACCCCGATGAGGTACAGAGCGGGTGGAGGGGGTGCCCGCAGCCCCCCGAGCCTGGCTATGGTGGGTTCTGGGCTATAACCCCTCCCTGGCCCCCCTGGCCACGCTGCTCTGGATCCAGCCCAGGATGGGGTAGGCTTTCCGGGCTGTATGTGTATGTATCTGCTCGTGGATTTACTCTTGATGTCCTGTGTTTTGCCACAGTCAGCCTCAGCGCTGGCATGGTGCCAGCTGCAAGCACCACTGGTTTTTATTGGGTTTTGGTTATTTTATCACATAAGTGCCCAGACCTTGCGACGTTGGTGCCGTCTTGAGGCTAAAAGGCTACATGAAATGAGACTTACACCGTTCTTACTGACGTGAGTCAGTGGTGGAGTGACAGTGAGGGGAGCAGAGGGCATCTTGACCACAGCCGCGGACACCTCGTCTGCTCCCTGGTCGGTGAGTTCTCACCGTAAGCCGCCTGCGGGACCCAGCGCCGCGCGGCCGGAGGGCGGCGTGCGTAGCTGCCGGCTGGCTCTGCCAGTTCACCCCGTTTACCAAACGCTGCCTTGGGCACCGTCATCTCACTGGTAGGTGACGGCTGTTCTGCCCCGAGGAATCGCCGGGACCTTGCTGGTGATACAGAGCCCGGACATCGTCGTTAGCGGATTTCCTGCCTGGGAGTTTCTGGACAAAAATAGATCCGTAAAACTGGGGGGAGAATTCAGGTCAAACGAATCCCTCGGGTAGTGGCTGTACGTCCCTCTAAAAACACCTCTTCAGCCCCAAAGTGGTGGCCCTTAGAATTAATGTAACTTTAACGTTCCCTTTGGAAGAATTAACGTATTAAGTGGTAAAAGGGAAATCCCGTGGTCGTTCAGGTCCTGCTTGGGGTGCCTCTCCCCTTACACCAGCTGTGGGGGTGCTGGGGCGGCAGCGGATCGGTGACGTTGGGTGACCTGTCGCTCCGGAGCACGGCACCTCGCGGGGCAGAGGGACGCGAAGATGCTCCGAGGGCTGGAGCCCCTCTGCCATGGGGACAGGCTGGGGGAGTTGGGGGGGTCAGCCTGGAGAAGGGGAGCTCCGGGGAGACCTTATAGCACCTTCCAGTGCCTGGGGGGTACAAGGAAGCTGGGGGGGACTTTTTACAAGGGGCTGTAGTGACAGGACAAGGGGTAATGGGTTTAAATTGAAAGTGGGGAGGGTTAGATCACATATCAGGAAGGAATTCTTCCCGCAGAGGGTGGGGAGCACTGGGACAGGTTCCCAGAGAAGCTGTGGATGCCCCATCCCTGGGAGTGTCCAAGGCCAGGCTGGATGAGGCTTGGAGCAACCTGGGCTATGGAAGGTGTCCCTGCCCATGGCAGGGGGGTTGGAACTGGATGATCTTGAAGGTCCTTTCCAACCCAAACCATTCCATGATTCTTTGAAGAGGTTTGGATGGTCTGTGTGCGCCTCGCTTGACCTCTTCACGTGCCCGAAACACCCAAGGAATTGCTTGATTTAGAATCTGCGCAGCGTGTGGTGCTGGAAAGGCTGATTCTTGTGTGACCGCCTGTTCCGAGATGCTGATTGAATGCTCTCGCACGGAAAGAAAGGAACCAACCTGGATCCCTCCTCTAGTACACGTACATTAAACGAGGAGCGGGGAGGGAGGGGCGAGGATCCGATTGCGGTACCGTTCCTAAATATTTAAATCTGTCCCCATCGAATATAATTTTAGACCCAATTGGAGGCCCTTTAAGTGGAAGGTTTTATTTTTGGTCAAATGCTAATGAGTAGTTAATATCCGCGAGGACCGATGTGCCTAGGGAATCCGCAGGCGGAAGACGGGCAGCGTCCGTCCCGCCGAGGCGGAG
>NW_010227304.1:4290-5159 GCF_000690775.1 Eurypyga helias
AGCGTGTCCGGCGATACCTGGTGCCTTCGATTTCCTCCCTCGGCTGCCTCCCGCGGGCGGCTGAACCCCCCCGGCAAGCTGAGGGGTGACATCGCAGTCGAGCCGTTCGTCCCTGGCAGTCGCGGTCACGGAGCCTGCGGAAAGCCAGCAGCACCGTGCGGCCAGCTGGGGAATGTGCTGTGGCGGGAGCGAGGGGGTCAGGCTCCACGGGGAGGGGAGCAACACCAGGAAAAGGTGCTTGGGAGGAAAACCTGTGGGGTTTAGGCCCTTTTAATTGCTGTGTTAGAATTACTCCTCCTGAGGTCACCCGCCGGTGACCGCTCGCCGGAGTCCTTCCCCAGTCTCAGCAGGTTCCGGGGCGATGGCTGCAGACAGCAGCGGTTTTCCACGTACCCGGCTGCAGGTCTGACGCCGTCTGCGGCACGTTGCGCTGGTAGGGACGGTGAATTCACCCCTCTGCGTTACAGAGCGCCTGGGAGGGGTTGGCCTCCAGAATTCCGTAATAAATGGAGCCAAACTCAGCCATAAGAGGCCTTTTTTTAGTTATTTATTAAGGTGAGTTGACATAGATCCCATGGAAAGCAGCAGGGTGGCTCCTGGTGCAGCGGGCCTTCACCTCCCAAAGGCCCGTTTCTGCCCAAATACGGATCTTCGTGTTTCCGGTGCTCAGAGCTCAACTCCAGGTGCTTTTCTGCAACTGGTTCTGTTGGTTTTAGGAGAGACTTAGTCAGAGTCCGGCTGAATCGCTTCCTGCTGCGCTGTAAGGGCTGGGAGCAGCCGCAGCGCGGGCACGGCCTGTGAGGGGCCTGGTCACTGGAGGGGGCCTGGTCACTCGTGGGGACCTGGTCACTCGTGGGGGCCTGGTCACT
>NW_010227305.1:0-1698 GCF_000690775.1 Eurypyga helias
TCCGGGGCGCGGAGTTTGGTGAGAGAGTTTGGCTCCTCGAGCAGCTGCGGAGTCCCATCCAAGAGGGTCACATGGAGCCTTTCCCTAACCCTCCTGCATAATCAGGCGGAGTGAATGGCTGGCAGACAATGGGCCAGGCGACCTTCCCATTCCTAAAAATCCAATTTGTCAAGGGCAAAGAAAAGGCGCTGGTGAATCAAAGGTCTGGAGGGACCATTAATCCTCAGCATGGGGTATTGTCCCCGAGACAGTTACGATATTTTAAGTGACAAATCCACTGTATAATTTCTCCATAAATTTTACTTCCTTTTATTGTTCCTCGACAAACCAGTTTTGGAAAATAAGTGACTATTTTAAGTCTACTTGGCTGAGCCTTTTGAGGTTTAATATACTTCAAAGATTTTTAATTCTCTTCCCTTGGCTTTATTGTAAAGGAGATTAAACAAAGAGATGGGGAATGTTTTGAGGACTTGTTAACTTCTATTGATTCCCGGCGTGTGCCATACAGAAATTGGGCAGGTACTTGATGGGAAAACACCAGAAAATACCTACACTTTCTTTCTCTCTCTCTTTTTTTTTTTTTTTTAAAGAACGACCATATTACCATTTCAGTGGGTTGGTTTCAGGCCAGTAATCTGTTCAGAAGAGCTTTGATCCTTAAAGGAGGATGGATAGCACAAAATATGAGCCGCCGTAACCCCTGTAAAACACAAACCGCTGCAATGCGCCGGGGCTGGGGAAGCAGCGTCTGTAGTTCTGGCGATTAAGAAATAGAGACGGGAGGAAAGAGAGACATACAGCCACCCGCAAAGGGAGAGGCACGGCCAGCAGATAACACATATATGTCTAGCGAACAGCGTGCAGCTGGCTTCCTCGTTTAATACATCCACAGGTTCCTCTTCCAAGCGCAAAATCGCTTGCGCCGAGGGTGCTTTCGGAGGTGGAACCTACAAAAAGCGACTGTAAAACCAGAAAGAAGCGATTCTAACAGAGTGCGGCTCTGTCCCTCCTCTTGGCATCAATATTTTGACTGAAATACAACGAGGCGCTAGGATTAAGTGTGTTTATAATTCAAGCTGGGTAAATGTCGCAAGAATTTCCTGGGAGCTGGAAAGGGAAGGTGTGCGACTTTTTTCTCGCGTACATGCCACAGTCCAGATGTGCTTGTCACACCAAAGAGTACAGTAACGAATTCAATCTTCCGCTTTCTCTTTCATAGTCCCGTCTAAGTCCCGCTAACAGGTTTCCTCTGCTCCGCACCTCCTAATTCTCCACAAAGAAGATTTCTCAACCTTTCTCCTGCGGGGAAGTGACATATGCGGGTTTTATCCATTGCTTTCAGAAGCAATTGCAGGTATGGAGCTTTTTCCTTTCTTTCTTTTTACTGTCATTTTTTTCTAATAGTCAGACCTAATACATTTCAAAAGGAAAACCAAAAAGCTACACTTAGAGGTGTATTACCAGTAGGTGCCAGGTAACTGAGCGGAGTTTTCTCAGGTAACGCCGCTTTCTGCAAGACAAACATTGGCACGTCGCTTGCGATGGGATCGTTAGCGTGGGCGTTAATCCGGTTTGGGTTTTTTTTGCCGCCGTCACGCGTGGTACCGTGGGAGCAAAGGCCACAGGGATGCGCAGGGGGAACGCGAGCGGTTTTCAACCGGTGCATCTCACGAGCTGGCAGTCGTAAAGATGCTCTTT
>NW_010227306.1:0-8088 GCF_000690775.1 Eurypyga helias
GCCTTCCTCTGGACTCGCTCCAAGTAATAAACTGTTCTTACCTGAACCTATCAGCTCTTTTATCTTTGTCCTCCAATTCTCTCCCCCATCCCACTGGGGGAGGAGAGAGGTGAGTGAATGACTGTGTGGTGCTTAGTTGCTGACTGGACCTAGACCAAAAAAACCAATGAGGTTCGTAGAATTAGACTCTCTGAAATTTGTTTTTAGAAAAGTAGAATATACATCTTGAAAAACACTTCAAAAATATACCCTGAGGCATTATTATGAAGTCTAGCTCAAGAATACTAACCTTAATCAATGTTTATTTGTAAACAATGTTTAAATTTACTCAGAAGTATTAATTAATTTGATTAATCTGTAGGATTAAAAGTCAATTATTTCAAACACAATGTGTTTCATGTTGTTCCCTCTACAAATCTAGGATTTGGCTTGCATTTCAAGCAAAAATATTATCCAGACTATGGATTGCTTTCCCTTCAGGAAAAAATTTAGAATATGTGTTTGTTGGCAAATGATAGATACATTGGCAACATAACTTTCTCTGGCATCTGTCCATTAGCTCAAAAGGAGGAATTAGCATTGTCCTTCTGCTTGTCAAAGGAAATTAATTAGGATCAGAAACTTGGTTGTCTGAAGTATTACAGAGCTTCCACTATTACAGCATTAAAAAAAAACAAAAAAAAAATCATACACACACATAAAAATTCCATTAATGAAAAAAACCCCACGCAATTCTTAATCTCAAACCCCTTGAATTTCACAGCCTACTCAGACAAGAACAGTATGTGTGCATTCCATTCCTTTATTAGCTTGTGCACAAAACCTGGATGTTCTTTGTCAAAAAGGATGGCAAGCAGAGTGCTGATATTGTAGCTCCTTCCATACTTCCCATTGGATGAATATTCAGTCTTGACACACATAGCTCCCCAGAAAACCAATGAACTGAAAATTATGTCCTTTGTTATCACCCAAACGTGAGGATACCTTCAGCCAACAGAACTGGCAGACTGCTGCCCTCTTAAGCAAAGAGGGTGCAGCTGTGAACTATTCAAGCACCATCCAAGCTCCAGCCTGCAATCCTCTTTTGGATATGCTGTGAAAAGTGTTGTCCTTCACTTCAGCTGGTATATGTACCCCAGGTCTGTGCACTCCCATACTGATAAGTAGAAAATAACCCTTCTGCTAAGGAGAAGATATTTCTGTTTCTGAAATGTTCTGATGCTCACAGCTTAGCTACATTTAAATTAAGCAGGCAGTAAAATTTTCCTATTTCTTTTAAAAAATGAAGTGATGCATTTAGAAGGAAAGGATTTGCTGGAGTGTCAGTTAAAAATGAGGATGACAATTACATACAGTACAGAAGGAACAAAATAATACAATTTATTGAAGAAATTAGAGTTATTTATCTGACAGAGATTTATGTAGGGGGCAAAAAAGTACTGTAGAATTAGCTGCAATGTCATCAACTTTGACACACTGAAAGCAATTATTGTGATACCAGAGTCATCTAGGTTTATGACAAGATGTAACCTCTGACTTAGAGAGATGAAAGTAATGACCAGAATTTCTGAGTTGGTGTAATAATTCAAGTGCTAAATACTCTGTGAAGAACTGTAAAGGTTCAATTCCTAACAAAGTCAGAGGAAACTGAGGTAATTTAGACCTACAAACCCAAAGGTACTTAACTGCTTAACTGTCCTTCTCCTTTGCCCCCAGCAGCGTTAATGCTTTTCTTTATCTGATCATCAAAATTATGTGAGTTTACATTCTCTACCATTAGTAAGATTTTCTAAGCAAGTAGTAAGCGGCAGCTTGACTACTGTTAGGTAGGTAATATGAGATGTGTACCTGACTGTTTTTTTTTACATTCATTCATCAAAAAAAGAAATGTAAAAAAATTATCTATTGGCCAATGTGTCATTGAAATGTCTTATATTTTGTGACCAAAGAGAATTTGTTACATATACAACCATGGTAGTGACTAAGCTATATCAAATCCCTGCTCTAAAACTCATGGTGGGTTTATAATTTAAAAGTGAATATGAATATGGATTTTTTTTAATTAGTATGTTCATACATGGACAATATTTTCTGTTCTACTACAGCAGTGTAGTGTCTTTTCTTTCTCTGTCCTTCAACACGATCTGTCAAAGAAGAAAGTTGAAAAAAGTCTGATCTATGAAAAACACTGTGTACTCGGCACCAAGTACACAAGTGGAGGCACTGTGTAGAATCCATGCCAGTCAATTAATCTATTTTTATTATTTAGGAAACACAATGGACTTCAGAAGACCTTCAGCTAAACTTCAGTTTGACACATCACTTGTCTCACTCATTTACAAGGACTTTCTGAATATATTCTGCTTCCAGATTTGTCACTGATAACTTCAAGTAATTTCATTTCCTTGTCCTTTTGTTTCACTCTCTTTAAAAAAGTAAAAATAGTTATCACGAGGAAGCTTGCAGAGATGATAACATATTTGCAGTTTATTTTAAGACCTTTGGAAATAGAATTTCTTTTTTACACTAACTCATATTCTTTCTCTCTCTGTACTTGCTGCTTGAGATATTCACCCAGTTCCATATTTTTGCTGGAAAAATTCTCATGAAAGTCAATGGAGAAAGAGTACTTCTGGGGCCAAAATTTAAAGATAATGACCCAAACCCAGTGATTTGGTTTGTGCAGTGATATTTGAAAATCTGGTTAATAAGTTGTGTCTGTGGACCCGCTGGTGTAAAACCTTAGGAAGATAGGACCTCGGTGATAAACCTCCTCATGCTTAACTGCATACAAATAAGGCAAAGAGAAAACGAGTTAACAAGACTAGTCTAATTATTTTTCTTGTCAAATCAGAGCTCTGCTGTACAATTTTTGAGTGTTAAAGTAGCACCTTATATTGAGGATAGTCAGATGTAACCAAAATAATTCAAATGCTCTAATTAGCTGAGCTCATGTACAAAAACCAAACAAAACAAAAATGTCCTGAAATATGCTTAGATACATACATTCATAAAATCTTTAAGTGATGAAAATAATTTTTTTCACATTATTCTTGTGTAGAGGAATTTTTAAGTGACCATGGTCACGAAGTGCTAATGCAGGCCTGCATGCACAACCCAGGCTATGTGAAGGACGATGTGCCCTTGAGCATGTGAAAGAAGGAAAGAAAGATCAAGTAAACAAAGAAAAGGGTCTGTGGGACAGGATGCCTAAACCGCCAGGCGGAGGAGTGTTGTCGTGTGTTTGCGTTTGTGTAGCCAATAAGGAGTAGGGATAGGGTGCGTGGACAAAGAGATGTAACCAATCGTTTAGAGGCTGATGGCGCATGACACTTTGTAACTTGATAAATACCCAGACGCAGGAATAAAGTTAGAGCTTTGAGCATTACCTCTGTGAGGACGTCTCTTTGACTCTGCGCCCAGCCTCCCGGAACCGACTGACTCACTGCATCGCAACATTCTTGCACTGATCTTGTGAATCAAGTAGGATAATCACAAGTCAGAGTTTTTCTGTGCCTCCAGGTTAAAGTTGCTCCCAACAGCTAGCTGAGGTTTGCAACACAGATAATTTCCTTGTGGAAATATGAAATTGGACATGCATGCAACAATTCTTTTGTTTCAAAAATATCTTTTTAATTGTTATTTTTCATACAGGAAACATAGAGATCAGCTTTTCCCTGCAACATATTCAGCAGTACTCCTTAGTCTAGGTAAGAATTTCTCATGGCATCCAGGATCCCCCCACAGACATTTTACTTTCTTTCATTCTTTGCCTACTCTACTCCTTCACTTCTTCCTTAACTAGGCCTCTAGTTTGATAAAACAGTTGAAAAGCAGGTGGTCATGTTTCCCAGTATAAAATTTCTCTTCCGCCAAAAGAGAGAACAGATTCCATACTCACAAAATAATTAGTGAGAGACCCTCTCCATTATATTTCATTTTTCTGGCAGATGACTTCTGTACACTCTTACTTCATTAAAATCTTACTTCTCTTCACCAAGTTAGTTGCAAATAAATGGTTTGTCTTAGCAGTCAGCTTTTGGTCAAATATGCTCTATTTAAAGACATGATCTTTAAAGATGCTGTTCTTAAACCAAGCACAGTAATTTCTCATGCTCCTCTTCTTTGCTCGGAATCAGATAAGTCAGGAAAGATAGGTAGTCAGGAACCAGGGCAAATAGCGTGATAGATTTCACAGGTGAATATGAATGTAAACACAAAGATGACTTAATGGTAAGGCAATGAGTCTGTTCAGATTCTTTGAAGAACACCCACGATATCAACATAGATTAGTGGATATATTTTGCCAACTGTCTGCAATAGATATAATGCTTTTACAACATTGTTACATGCTGTGGTGAATGATTGTTCTGACCTCTGCAGTAAAAATTGCTAACAGCATCAAAATAACATTTGTGTGTGAGTATATGTATCTCAAAGTTTAAATTAAATAAAACCATGTTCAGGCAATTTGTTGTATTTTCTCAAAGTATATAGATAAACATATGTTATATTTTGCTTCTTTTAATGCTGCATTAGCCCATCGTATTTAAATAACAAGTAAAAATCATTATTTGCATTTTTTTTTAAACTTTTTTTTTCAGAGAAATCAGGTGACATATCTTTTGTAAGTTACACAATCAGTATTCAACAGAATATACAGATTGTGCAAAATAAGGCACTTATTGGCAGGAAATCAGGCAAGCTTATAGAAAAGCAGAAATTAAGGAAGATGGTGGGATGATGACAGTTACAAATACAAGACAATTTGGAAATGAAAGTATTGGAGGAATACAATGTGTACTTTCTTTTACACAAACACATTGACACACTGTTTTAACCAGTTGTGTAGGAGCAGCATAAGCCAAAATTCCAGACTTAACATTTCTTGACTGCTAGTTGTTATTTCTCCTTGTATTTAATTTTTGACCACTTATTTGGGTGGTAATGATTTAGAGTAAAAACAGGGACTTAAGAACATGAAACTGTATTTCCAGCTGAACTACTGGAACTACAGGAAGACAGGTTTTCATTGCTGTAATTAACTTTATTGGCAGAAAGATCCTGTTTACATAAACAGGATCCCTGAACTGCTTCAACATACATTCTTAAAGCTAATCTTATTTTACACTTCATACCATGTGTTTTGCTTATTTATTCATGAAAGCCTATTGTTCCTTCAGAATACTTTGTCTAACAAGCAAGTGGAATTCTAGTTTAACAGATGATGTTTCCTTGGATCAGTTTCTTGGACCCACTTCATTGTCCCCTTTGAATCTCTTCTGCAATGGAAATGAAAACTGGCTAAAATTTCTCTGTCTCCTTTACTTCAACCACATTACATCAAGATGGTGTATGAGCTGCTGATCCATGGACACTACTTAGGCTGCTCATAACTATACCCATAGACATACTCAAAAAAAGTCAAGGAAACCAGTTTCTTGATGGTTTTTCCTTCTCCTTTTCTTCTGTGAAAATTTAATGTAGAATACAGAGGGAATTTGGCCCTGTATGATTCAAGTCACAGGAAAATTAAGACTCAGAATCTGAAAAAGTTATGCAGTATTTTGTTTACTTATTTACCTTGCTTGTTTTTGTTTTCAGGCAAGCGTAACTGTCATCTGGGTTTTGAGGTTTTTTGGTCTGTTTGGTTGGGTTTTTTAATATTCCAATTAGCTTAACTAGGAAGTAGGAAATTGGCTCAAAAAATGAGAATTGAACAACTTTTTAAAATGGTACAGGATGTTTTTAGATTTTCTTTCTAAACCAAGGACTTACGCAAAATTACATAATAAGCTCGTGACAAGAATAAATCCTGTCAATATGTGTTTTTCTATCTTCAGCTTTCTCATAACATATCAAAGACTCAAGCACCTACAAGCCACTGATCTTGGCATAAATGCTTTATATTCATGTATTATCTAGTAAGCTAAATGAAGATATTCTAATACTGTAAGAAGGAAAAAACAGATTTTGTATAAAATCTGTTGCATCTTTATAATTTAAATTGAGTAATTCTTCCTTTTCACTTGGAACTTTATTATTCTGTTAACTATATGTGCATCTTATTATATAGTGGGGAACAATGCAAGCGATTGGTTTTGTTACAATATTGACAAAATGTGGGAATGATACTATATTATAACTGTGCTGCCAAAAAAGAGAGTAGTAGTATTTATAAAATGAAAGCAAAGTTAATTCTTTACATTTTCTCCTTGCAGGTATTTTTCATAGAATTAATTCTGTCACTGAGAAAGTCAAAGGTCTGATGTGTCAGGAAATTCATCTGTGTGTTTCTCCTTTTACATGGTATTTTTTTCTGTAGTTTGCATTCAGAAAAGACAACTGTCACCCTTTTCAGAATAGGTTAGTAGGAAGCAATCAATATTTCAAAAAAAAATCTTAGGTAACATACTGCTTTTGTGTGTCTTTTGATACTCCTGAAGTGTTTGTTCTCTTCAATATTCTAGCCAGAGACTTGACCCTATCATTCCTTTAAAATGAATGACTGCTTTAATTCTTCTTTTCCAAGCACTGTTGTGTGAAAACAAATGTTTTAAGTATATGTGTTGACTGAAAGGTTCCTCAAACTCTGAGCAAAGAAACTGCTTCTTATTGTTTGATTTGTGACATGCTCAAGGAAAAAGTTTAAATTCTTTGCAAATACATGGAATTGAATAAAAAATAATGGACAAAACCAGTTCTCAAAACACTAACAACATTCAATTTCTTCCTTAATGGAAGTAAACTGCAACCTAATCACAGGTGTTTGAAAGAACTCTTCTTCCTGCATTATTGTGCATTGACCCAATTGTGAAATGCTAAAGCAGGGTAAATCAGCACAAGTAGAATACTGCTGTAATGTAGATGTGCTGCTTCTAGCACCAACCTATGTTCTTTAGAGTTAGCCAAAACGTTATTACATGGTTCTGTATTGTGCATCTTAAGAAATCGTTTAGCTGTATCAAACTGTAAATATATATATATATATATCATCAACTGTATTCTTATATCAGAACCTGATCTTAATGTGATTTTTATGTTAAAGGTTAAGGTCAACAGTGTCAAATCTGCATGTTAAAATATAGGTGCATAAATAATGAACTTCTATTTTTAAAAACTGCCTCTCTGAATTAAGCAGGAGAGGCAAATACTTTGTATCATTGAAACAAAGTTACCTTACCTACCTGTCCGAAATACGGATAGTTCATGACCTTCTTCAGTAGGTAGAAAGCAGAATTTCCATTAGTTTACTGTTATATTATTATAAAAATCTCTTTTCTGTAACATGCTGCTTTTAAATACGACATAAACAAAACTGTTTTGAAAATGCTTAGATTATACCTCTTGCTCTTCTTTTGTCTTAACTTGGGTGGTGTGTTCCACACTACAAACAATTCTCAATACTGTGCTGTTTAAATGGGTTTTGGGAGCCTTCATCTAGGCAGTCAGGTTAAGAAAAATCCTTTTTAGAACTAGATATGTGGGTTTATTCTCTTTGTGCACATATGTAGATTTAGAGTGTTTACTGATGTAAAACCCAAGAAAATAATGTTTATACATGTATGTCATACCTATTCAAGTAGAAGCCTATGAATTTCCATTTTCTGTAAGGATTTTTTGAGAAGGTACCATCCTATTTAACACAATATTAAAAATCCAAAAAGGCTGTAAAATCAACATCTTACAAGGTAAAACAGAGCTGCCAAATGCATATGGTTTGCACAAATGTGCTGGGTTCAGCCAGGAAAAAGTTAAGTCTCTTTACCGTGGCTGCTAGGAAGCTGTTCCTGGATGCAGAGAGCAGCACTGATAAGTTCTTAGCTGGCGCTGGGGAATGCCTGCACTGAATTCAAGGTCTTTCTCTGCTTCTGATACTGCAGCTGCGTTCCCAGCTCTCACTGTCTCACTGCAGGCAGTGCAGGGGACACACAGCTCAGGCACCTGACCCAAACTGACCAAAGTAGTATTTAATTCCATGGTACATCATGCTTGGGGCAGAGGTGAGGAGGGGATCTGGGAGCCATTACTCTCTTCCTTACTCTCTTGCTTGTTTGCTACCATATGCTTGCTAACCCTCTCCCTGAC
>NW_010227307.1:0-5755 GCF_000690775.1 Eurypyga helias
GGAAGGAAGAGGTGCTGTATCTGCCAGCAAAAGCTTCTAGCCTAAGTCAGCTGCAGCTGCCTCGTATCGGAGGGAAGACACATTTGTGCACTTAACCTGCCACACAGGCCCTGTAGCACCAGATCACATACATACAGCTTGGCCAGTAAAGCAAAGTTTGTCACTCTGGACCCGGTGTGTGTTTGTAGCACGTTACAGCTCTGTCAGCAAAGTGGTTTTAGTGCAGATCTGCAAATGCTAGCAGTTCTCTACTAAGTGAAAGATCCTCTCATACTGCCAAAATAATAGCAGGTCACAAGTTTCCTCATAAACAAAAGCTGCTTGTATTCAGTATTTTCTCCCCAATCTGCCACTTATTTCCCTCCCGTTTTACTCTTATAATCAACTACAGAATGCTTCCACTCCAGTGGCTCTAAGCATTAGTATATATTACAGCAGCACCCAGAGTTTGCAGGGTGCTGGTGACCGAAAACGTACAAATACCTATCTGCCAAGGAGAGAACATCTGACGCCCTACAACGCATAGGAAGTTGTTTCTTGTGTTAATGACATCAGGTCTTTGCAGTAGATAAACAAGATGAAATCAAAACAAATACATAAAAACACTGCCACACACAGAACTCCAATCTCGTATGTTTCCATCTTTACATGAAGCAGTTTTTCCCAGATTTTCTTCTGAAACCATCAGAAGCAGCAGCTTTAGAATCCAGAATCCATCTCTTTAGGCCCCTTCATTCATCATCGAACGGTTTTTACAGAAAATGTGCAATGGACAGTCACCTGCTACTTCCATTTCATTCTCGGCAGGAACTAAAACCACGGAGCAGAATGGGAGAAGCTTAATTCCAACAGACACTTTCCAATTAAGCCCTAAATCTGTTGTTTCAAAACTGAGTTTTTCTTATCTTGATGCCCCATTCAAACAGCAACAGAAAGGGTGTTTCACACAGCTCCGGAGAGCAAAATATGCAAGTTCCAGAGAAAGACAATTTTGGTTTTCCAAGCAGAACCAAAGAAACCCATTTAAGCAAGACACCCCTAAAAGCTTCCTCATCATTACAGATTTGATCTTTCTTTAAGCGTTTCATCAAGGTTTTTTTCTGTCTTGTATTGCAGGCATCCCTGTACGTACACTTTTTTTTTAAAGGCAAAGTGATTCTTTCCCAAAAGTATTATCAAGAGTATCTTGTAACAGGCAAAACTCCCTGGAAATTTTAAATGAAGAAATATATTCTGAAAAGCATTAACTGATCACAAAATTAAGAGTTTGTCCAGCCTCTATATACTGTCAGAGGCCGGTCAGAACTGCCAAAAACTTCATTATCCAGACACACATGTACTGTGAGCTGCACACCATTCCTCTAAAGCTGCATATCGTCCTGCCACCAGTTCAGACACAGCAGTGGACAAACCATTTGCAACAGAAAACAAGCTAGTTTGGACCACCACCCAAAACTACCAGAGATGGTTTGGTAACCATTTGCTAAATTAACAAGTAAACAGCAGAGGTGCCACGTTCCTCTTATGCATTAACTTTATCAAGGCTTCCAATTCGAGCATTACTGATCATAAACCAGTGAGAGCACTTGTGTTGCTGTAAGAGCAGGCCGTTGCTGCTAATCCCACGCTTGCTTTCGCTACCAAGCACAACGGGTCCCATGAAAACCAGAAAGCTTGTTTGCAATCACACATGAAATTCACTTTCTTGACTGAGGTGAATGGATCACTGGTACTGTAAACATGTTCCTAGCAACGAGAAATACTGGTGCATTACAGTAACACACATTAAATTGTACAAAATAGGAATAAGGAAGAAAGTTTGAGGGGATTTATGAAAAGCAGAACTCACAGTAGACAGAGTATTAGTAGTTTTCGTAGAGAAAGGGGCTAAAGGGAATTTTAAGAGATTGTGTAAACCAGAGGCAAGATAAGATCCCCCCTTCGTGCTTACATCACACAAAACCAGCAAATATCAGGATTGCTGAATTAACTATTCTAAAAGCAAGGAAATGCTGAAAATAAAGATGCCAGGGCCACACCTTGGGTGTAAGCATTACAGTGTGAAACAAAGACACAAAACAGGATGCTGAGGCAATCAAGAGATGAAACACAGCGAATCATTTGGGAGGGGGCAGAACAGGAAGCCAAAGTCTCACAGCTGTTACTGTAGTAAAGTCTCCTCAAACAGGAAGGCTGCTGGAACACCACACTGGTTTCTGGCCATGTCACAGGACGGCCATACGAGTTTCAGGTCCTATCAAGGGAAAGGAGAAATTCCTGTATTTGGAGGTCTGATTTCACCTCATACTCTGTTCCAGTACAAGTCAGTAAAATTTCAGGGTAATTTCTAACGCATTGGAAGTAACTAATGAACTTCTCATTCACACTGACCCATTTCCACAGACTGTCACAACACATAGCTCTTACCCAAAAGTGTATGTTAATTAAAATTCTGCAAAATAAGATTACTTAAGCCTGCCCCAATTCTTCAGAATTTTATGTATGTATTTAGCTCCATACAAGGCAGACAGTTCCACTGATTTAAATGAATTATTCAAAGTAGAAACATCTGCAAAGCTTCACTGGATTAGCAATTTAAGCGCAAGTCCTGCCAGGAAACGGAAGTGGCTGGCTAGCTCAGCTAGTGTTTGGCTATAGTAGCTGGATTTGCAGAAGACTATTAAAATAATTCATTTTAGATTAGTAAAGACATTCGAGGAGTTAGCCTGAGATATCCAACTGCTTCTGTGTAAGAGATGCATGTAGCCTTAGAGAAGCAATAGCATTTAGAAACTCCTTGTTGGACCTGACAAATGTTACTCCTTACCACATTCCCTTCTCAACAGCAATCCTGCGTGGTGGAAGAATGTTCCTCCTTGCAAAGACATAAAGGTTTATGCCTCCAAGCAACTGAAAGGACAAGCTAAACATGACCGTCTGTTGCCTCCTAAACCAAGGGTATCAGCTTGGGCCCCTCAAGGCAATGACCCACACATCTGTGTGGGTGTGAATGAAGTATCTGACAATGCACAAATAAGAAGCAGAACTGCAGAACTGTGTGCCAAACTCTATTCACAATAACGCTTTGATCTATAGAGAAATCCTTCATCATTACTAATCATCATGTAAAATACAGTCCGTGATGTTGAAGCGTTAGAGAAGCCTCAAACTGAGGAAATACAGAACAAGCATCAACGCCAGAAGTCAGCAAGGTACATCCAATAACATCTTCTTAGTGTTAAACCTGGTTATATTGACACTGTAACGTTTGAATGTGCGTGTTTTCCACTGAACTGCCATCTGTGTTCACGTGAGGGATGCTACCGTGACAGCCCACAACAGCAGATCGCTGGATCTAAGCTACAGTGACCTCTCGCGAACTCACTTCCTAATCTGACATCACTTCTGCATCTTTTACAGCTTTCACACAAAACATTTACATGTCTTGTAAACGCCATCTCCTCCCCTTATTTCTCTTTTTCTTAAAACCTTCAGCATCCTTCTTTCTCTTATTTCCTTACCTTCCTTCATCTATTTTACTGGGGGATTGAGATCAATTGAAAAGTTTATTTAACCTTTGAAACTCCATTTTGATTTGATACACAGTGTCACATGGGAAAGAAAGTGTAAATGTTTGGCAATTTCTCACACAATCAGCAACTTTCATTTTGGTCCTTATTTACACAGATTAAGGGAAGAGGGACCGTGCTTTCAAAATACTAGATTCCCATCTTGGCCTTGAGCTCTACCAGTCTTTCCCTCCACAAGCAAAAACTTAGCCTACCCAGCAAAACTGAAGCCTTTTTCTGATTGCAAAATGAGGTTTCTCTTCATCACAGGAGTCCAAAACTGAGCCGGGATCCCTGCATTTGACACTTCAGGTATGCTGCATTACACCCAAGCACATAGCTTCACACAGGGTTGCTTCACTGTTTTGCCTGTAGGCAGCTATGAGAATTTGTAAAAATATTTTCCTTAAGTATTTATGTCTTCCAAGTACATTTTGTGAAAAGAAGCATAAATAAGTAGGTTGCTGCACCTTTATTCTGCTTTGCTTTCTTTAGCTATCTTTCCTTTTTTTTTTTTTTTTGGCCAGCTCAGGACTTAAGAAGCTCCACAAAGCAGGCTGTCTAACCAGAACTGGCTGCAGGGCAGGTATGTGAAAAATGCAGCTTCTGACAGGGCAGGCTCCTTTCTGTGTAAACAGCAGAAGTGACAGGTGAGATGAAAGCATTGCAAAAGCAGCACTCTTTTTCTTCTTCCACTTGTTAATATGCCCACTGGAGAACGACAGAACATTGGCAGATATGAAACTCAGAACTTATCCCACATCTCTACAGCTTCCTACCTTCCCCTCTGAAACAGTTCTAGAAAACATTAGCCTGGCCCACGTGGCAGATGGGTTGCCATGTGGTAAGTGTTTGTCCAAGACTGCCACTACCCTGTTCGTTAAAGCGCTCATCCAGAACCACTCTTGCTCCAAAGAGTTCAAAGATTCAGTGCACATGATGAATTTGCAATGTGTTTTAGGAATGCAACAGCCGTGTTTTGTTCAAGAGCAACTTAGGCAAAGCAAAACTAAGTAACGCAATGATCAACTGGGTCTTTTTCAACTCCAGCCTAAAAAAACAACTTTTTTTGTAAGCATTTCTCGTCTTTAGGTTTAGGCACATCATTTAACTTAATGATGTTATGTCCAGGAGCATCGATGTAATATAAAGTGCAGAAGTAACTTGATTTTTTTACAGTAATTTAAGTACCCAAAAATTACTTTCAACAACAACAAAAATCTATTCAGTGTTCATAAACTTACCTGAGGGTAGCTAGGGAGACAAGTAAGTCAAACCCTGTTTTCTGTCAAATTCCACTAGTGACCATTCAGCATACACCTAAACAGAACCAGTTTCCCTTAACTCCCTGTCTTCACTAGTTATCCCCAGTCCCACAGCTCAGCGTCAGCTCTCCACTTAGGTTTTTTAGACCATTCCCAATCCCTGTTCTTGACTCTTACAACAGCAAACGCTTCAACGAAGCGGCGCGTGGTAGGAACATTGTAAAACCCAGAACATGCAGGCCCTACCGCTGAAGTGCTGCAGGAGCAGACACGAAGAGTATGGGGAACAAGAGGCTGGAACGAGACAGCTTGTCCTTGGTGAAGCACTGGCTTGCTGAAACAAGACATCCAAGTCCTTAGCAGTGTTAGAGAGGAAGTCTCAGCTGACAAAGATGAAGGTTTAAGACATCTCTTCTGAAGTCAGGGATGACAGAAATATTACTGAAAGAACAACTGTGTTTTCCAGCGGTGTTGTGACTACGCTCTTGAAGTTTTGGGAAAACATCAACTCGAGAAACCCACGCACACCCTACGCACCAGGGCTGGGAAGAGGGGCAGAGGAGCCGGGTACCTTTCTAGCTGGCTCGCTGCTTGCGTCTGACAGCCCTGCCAGGCAGGTGGCAGCTCAGACTCCCTCCCCAGACTTCCCAGCAGATCCACGCAGGTGCCCTTAGGGGCTTGAATTCCAGCTATTGGCACTTCACCACAAGAATCGCCCTATCGCGCTCACTGAGGGATTGTAATTTAATCTCTCCTGCACCGGGAGTAGGAGAGAAGTATTTCTGAGAGCACACAAACACTACTACGAAGGCAGAGACCCCGGCGGGAGGCCTGTGGCAGAAGCGGGCCGTTAGACACCCAGCTTTCAGGAGAACGGCCACAAAGCGATCCAGAAGCGGGAATAAAAACCAACAGAAATTC
>NW_010227308.1:0-2006 GCF_000690775.1 Eurypyga helias
CTTTTCCTCCAACTCTCCTCCTTTAGGGGAGGATGGGGGGAGGTGAGCAAGCAGTTGCATTGTACTTAATTGCTAGCTGAGGTTAAACCACAACATCACTCTTGTGCAAAGTGACACATGAGTAAAAGTACTGTAGATATCTCTTGAGAAGAAAACAAAGAAGGGTGTCTTCAGTATCCTGTTTCATAACTTCTCCCAATAACCTTGGAGGAAGACACAGAATGATCAATATTACCGGTCTCTGCAGTGGTATTTAAATAATAATGCATTAGTGTCAGCCTCTTCTAAAACATCTAAAGCAAGGTAAGAAAACAAATAATTGTGTACATAACTTTTGAAGTTAACATGATAGTGTCAGGTAACATAAAAACTTAAAACATTATTATGAAAGTCACAACTCACATGACTGGAGGATCACAATGGATGGCTGTAAATTTTTTCATAAAGACCGGCAGGGAAGAATAGGAGGAGGAATCACTCCCTATGTTAAGGACAAACTTCAAAGTAGAGAATTCAACTATGGTGGTTTTGGAAGACCTATCAAATGTGTCTGGGTCAATATCAGAAGGGTTGTCTCCAAGGAGGACATTGTAGTAATCATCTTCTACTTATGGAATGTTTCAGTGGACAGATGACTTTGACATTAGGAAGTATTTGCTTGAAATATAAATTCCATAAATTAAAAGAAAAAAGGAAAAGCTTTTCTAAACTTATCTCAAGTCCTTTCTGTTTGAAAACTTAAAAATGCATTACACTTCAATAAAATGCACACGTATACAATGTATTTTAAAGAAAGTCACAAGATTAGTTTTAATAGCAAAAAACCTTATCTTTTAAATGTCAAGAATTATTAATGGTCAAATTTAAAAGATAAATGGCAAATTAATGCCTGCATAAATCAATATGGAATCTGCTGTAAAACCAGTATTTGCACAATTTTTTCTTACTCAGGTTTAGCAGTCTATTTTGATTTTATGATGATTATGAGAGATGTTCATAATAAATGAATCATAACTTTTTGTGTAATGAACCCATTTTTATTCATTTGCTATACATCAGTTTAGACATGTAAGTATGCATTTAGCACACTCAAAGATCCTGCTTAGTGCCAAACAAAAGACTTAACCTTGAGTTTTCCCAAATCATTGCAATTAAATACCATCAATGCAGGTTAATACATCCAAAGTTATTTCACAACTGAACTTTTAAATCCAACATTGAAATATGATGAAATAAACCCCTGCTTAACAATCCATTATGGCATCTATGCAGAACCTTGCACTGTACACGATACTTTCAGAAATTCCTATTATCTAAATATAGTGGTTATTTATTTTTCATTGTTTCACATGTGAGCTTTTTTGAGGGGGGGATTGGAAGTGTGATCAAAGATCACATAGCAGATGCTGAACAGTGGGAAAAGAAGCTAGTTAAAATTCTGCTGCTCTTTGCAGAAGCAAAAATGAATTAGTCTATTTCAACCTTTGCAGTCCTTTGTAGAAGCAATTATAGAATGCAAATATTTGTAAACCATATATATTTACGAATTTCAGTATTGTTTTCAAAACCAAAGTTATATTAAAAAGAAAAATCAATATACCTTTCTTATTTGCAGTGTGCAGCTGCTCAAAAAAAAAGTAAATATAAGCATCATTTACTACTTAGAAACTGCTTTTTCAATTTTACCTAAAAAGTACCTTTAAGCACTATTTTTGGATGATTTTAACACTTTTCTCTTAACACTTCATAATACTTATTTCTTTCCATGGTGTGTCTATATGTGAAGATATAATACCTCTATTTAGAAGATCTTGCAGTGTTAAATGCAAAATTTGTGGTCAAATTGTGTTTTGATATTATTTTTATGTAATCATACATATATTAGTGAAAAGATGCAAATGACAGTGTCTCATATTATATTTTAATTTTTTTTAATGAAGTATATAGATTTATGCCACCTAAAAGCATGTATAAAACCCCATAAAAATATTATAAAAATATTATAT
>NW_010227309.1:0-5247 GCF_000690775.1 Eurypyga helias
CGCCAGCCGCCGGCGAGCCGCATCGCCGGGGGACAGCGGGCACGTGCTCCCCCAGCTCCTCCGATGGCTCCGATAAATACATGCGACTGTCTGTGCTGTTTAATTAAGATTCTGAAAACACCCGGTGTCTTCCTCGCAGAGCTCGCACCAAGATACCAGAAGGTATTCCTCCTCCCGATTTACGTTTGTTTCAGGTTTGTAGTAGGAGGCTTCCAAAGGAATCATGGAGTGAATAGGTTCCTCTATACTTGAGGATCTTCTGACCAACCCTCCCACTCAGACCACCTTTTTTTTAGGCATATGCCAAAGAAACCGCAACAAAACTAACCCAAATATATACTGAAGCTTGAGAGGTAACTCTTTCCTGCATTTTAATAATACGTTCAACTTCAGTATATATTAGCTTCTGTTTATGCTCCCATGAAAAAGATGAACACTCTCTGTACTGGAGTCTCTAAGGCGTTCCCCTAAGAAATACTCAAAAACATGGAGAGAAAAGGTTTAAAAATATGCAGTTTCTAACTTAGGAAAACTTGTGATGATCGATCACATATGTCAAATCACATGAAATAAAATATCACATAAAATACAGGATAATTTCTGTAGTTATACTTTTTGTGGGTTTGTTGGTTTGGGTTTTTTTTTTCTTTTTTTTTTTTTTCCCCCTAGCTCAGACATTCAGCACATTATATCCTATAAATTAATCCATTAAGTTGAGATTAGTTGGTCACCTGTAGGTATTGAGCTTGCAGTGATGTGGATATTCTTCTCCCATATGAAAGATTAGGGGTTTTTTATTTGGTGCTACAAAAGGACAGCCCTGTAGCAATTAATAAAGCTCAATTTATGATCCTGTCAGCTCAGCACTGAGACAATAATACAGAACTTCCTTTCCTGACAAATAATCAAAAGAGGTTTCATTTTCAGCCATAGATTCTTTTTGTAATCAATACCTGCTCATATTTTTTACATGCCTAGCTTTACAGAAAACACTTACTGCTTTCAATTGCTTTTTTCTTTCCAGTTTTTCCAGTTCTTCACTTGCAACAAAGGGGTTTCCCCCCTCTAGAGATGTGAATGGCTTCCATTAAAGAATGACTTGGATGTTGTTTCATTTTGCAGGAAACAGAAGAAAACCCCACCAAACCAACCCTATAAGTTTGGACAAGTGGATATGGGGTAGTGTTATAACATTGTGTCTGTTTTAAATCAGAGGTTTGAAACCAGTCCGGGTTCAAAGTCTTTTCTGACACCATTGGCTATTTGGAGAAATGATCACCTCACCTTAAATTTTTGTGGACAGGCTGTGTATCAGAAAGGTGTCTTTCAGAAACAGTAACTTGGAAGGCAAAGACAAAGAGTACACTCTGCTGCCTTCTTATTCTAACAGTCCATTAATATACTACTGATAAGTGATAACCAGAAGCTCAAACTTTCACAGCTTATGCCTTGGGTTTAGTGCCTTGAAATTGTCCGTCTGCAGTATTCCTTACCTTGTACATTTCAGAAGGGCTAAAATCTGGTACATGAAGTGTACCTGAATAATCAGCTCTTCTGAAGACAAAATCCTGCCTGTGACATCAGAATTAGCTACCAAGAGATTGGTGTGATGTGACAAGGAGGATTATGACTTCAAGTAGGAATTAAATAGCGGGGACTCAAATGAGACGAAAATCCTATTTTACAGCAAAGAAAGTAAGTCCTAGTAATTGTAGGAAAAGAAGAAAATGGTACTAAGGGGAATGCACAATGGACTCTAATATGAGCCGTTTCTTAATTCTTTCTGAAGTCATGAGGCACAAAGAACTCTCTAAGGATTAAAGAAGATAACGGCTATCATGCATACGTTTATATTAATGCATTTAATTTTTTCTTTAATATTTTTAGAAGTGTGCAGAACATCTGAAACCAAGAATTTCATTACAGACTGAATATACATGTACATCTGTTCTTCCCAATTCCTCTAGTATTAAGCCAGTTGTCTTTCCTTTTGAGAAAAGAACACTGCAAATATTGAAAACCACCTTGTAAGCCTTAACCTCAAGATTTATCTATGTCTCTGACTTTCTCTTTACTTAGTCTTTAGTTTAGAAGATAATTTCACCGTTCCCGCATTCTTATATTTTCGTACACTCAATATGGAATGCATAGAATCGTGCAGAGATTTCCCCCTTCTGGATTAGTAAGAATAGCTTTCATAAAAAAAAAAAAAAAAAAAAAAAAACCAAAACAAAAAAAACTCATTCAAAAAACCCCCACATATTTATATATGCAATGCATGTCTAACAATGCAAAGGGCTTTTTTTTTTTTTTTCATTTATAGGAACCAATATTACTTATTCTTCAAAATACAAAAACCCCTCTGGTTATTACTCGCAGAACTTTCCACTGATCTGTCTCTTCTACAGTGTGTATTGCTTGTTTAAAAGTCTGAGTGCTTCTCAGTTTGAGAAAAAGAGGTTTGGGGTTTTGGTGGTTTGGTTTGAGTTGGTTTGGTGTTTTTATTTTTTCAATGGAGGGAACATTGCTGAGATTGGAAAGTCTGGAGTTAGAAAGCCTGGTATAAGGATTTCTAGAGTTCTCATCACAGCCCCACTGAAGAACTGGGTCATGAGATTAGTAATGTGTCTCACAGAGGAAAATATTTGATTCTATAATGCAAGTTAAAAAAATAATGCTTTGGTCAAACATGCAATCAACACAAATACATATATTCATAGTCTGCAGTTTCCTTGCTTTCATAGATTTGTCTTGTCTAAAACTGTCTGCTTTTTGTAGTCTAGGCCAGACAGAATAAGTGGGGAGACTTTTGATAGGGGCATAATTTTCCAAAGACAAAAAGCCATCTTTCTGGGAGTTATCTAAAATAGGCTTAGGTCACTCTGCAGTGCAAGTGCTTTTCATCCTTCTTTCTGTATGGAGAAATGGATTGCTCTGGACTTTAAAAAATGACCTTCCGCTGGTCAAGCATTAAGGCATACTGTGCACAATGTGCACCATTTCTTTTAAATTCTGAAACCAATCTGAGAGTTAGTATAGACATCATTAACCTAAAAAAAAAAAGAGACCCTTATTTTCTGTCGAAAAGGTTTTTTATGCATTTATTACGGCTTTAGTGGATGGAAGAGGAAGGCAAAGCTGTGGTTTCTTTATTGCTTAAGGTGAGGTTAAGTCAGTACTTGCAATCATCTCAAAAAACCGTCACATTCTTCAAAAGAAGAGTCTGATTTGATCTCCAATGTCTGTACTTTGTCTGCTCTAAACCAACAAATACTGATTTAGTAATTATATATGTTTTTCATGATGTGCAGGATATTATATAGAAGATTAATTCTACTAAAACTATGTATTAGTCATATTAAGCTCTGGGAATTCCTCTTCAAATTAGTGATATTTTAACCACCAATGAAATGGTAAATAAAAACTTGTAAACTTCACTTTAGATAAATACGTATTTCTTATTTTGAATTCATGCCTTGGCTCATATAGTATCTTCACAGGAACAGTTGTTTCATCTATATAATGAGGCTCACTTTCAACCAATTAAGTTTTAGACACCTGTGCTACCTAATTAAGAGCCCACTCACCCTAACTTCCTGGAGTTGACAGAAAGAAAAACAACTCCAGAGAGGTATCAGTCCTACCTACAACTGAGTGTATGTAGGCAGGTATCCATTGACTATAAAAGGCAGAACTGAGATGGTGTAGTCCTTAATTTAGGAGTCTGAGATTCTTTAAATGAGGCGTCATGAGTTTGAGACTGAGAGCCTCAGCCAGCCTGTTAAGTCAGTGGCAAAACCACCCTGGACTTCAAGTGTCTTTGAGGTCACATCCTTAGAAAGAGAAACTAAGAGTGAATTAATGCAGAAAACTAATTAACCACTAGAGTTCATACTCCTGGCTGTGCTGCAGCACTTTGAGAAGTCTTCTTTGACAAGAAGCCTCTTGCCAGGCTTACTTGTGTCGCTGTAGCCACATTTCTAATCACATACAGAATGTCCAGTACCATCAGATACTCACCTTTCACTCCACAAGTACTTTCAAAAAGAGAAAAACCAGCAAGAAACCCTCTTAGAATGTATAGCATGGATTAGAAACACTCCTCATTCTGAAGTGTGAGGCACTAGGAAAGTACTTAGTTCTGACAAATCTGCATCAGTGCATGACAACATGCTACTTAAATAGTTGGTTGATTTCATTTTATAGAGTTTTGAACTTCTGTTTGCCCTGTTTCTGTGCACTGATTCTCAGACTTACGGGTTGTGCTGTTTCCTTGCGCAATTGGGTAAAATATATATCTCAGACATGATTTAAGTTATCTAATCTGGTTCTCAGACTGATGCACGTAAAGACCATATTGCAGCAGGCAGAAAATACCTGCAGAATTGTCTGTGATTCAGTCATGGCCGTTCCTTCATATGTTTATTCTTGATTCAGAAGAAAGCTTGGTTAAACTGAAGGACAAAAGTGGGTCAAAACTTAAATAAAATCTAAGTCCACATAATTTTAATTAGGGTGCTGAATCCTACTTTGCACATTAAACTGAAATTCTTGAGTTTTCTGGTCTTACAGCAATGAAAAGGATAAATCAGATCGGAATCTCAGACTCAGCAGGATAGGAACTTGCCTGGAAATATTTATCAAAGAGGGCTGCAGGATTTGCTAAACAAGAGCCGATTTACAGGCAGTAGCATTGAAAGGGACATGGGCAATCTGTGGTCCAGTGTAACCATAGATGAGTGTCTCTGCCAGGTGGTTATGAAGACTTGGAGGATGCAATGAATTTGCACAAGCTTGGAAAGCTTGAGAGTTTCCATTTTCAAATCAGGTTACTTTTGCACTCTAGAAGTGTCCATAGACAAGGGCCAAAGTAAAAAATAAGTTAGTTTACATTTCAGTAGCTTCCAGATTGAAAGAATATGAAGAATGTCACAGAATAAAATTTCTCTCCTTCCTCTAAAGGTTTTAAGATCCTTACTCCAGGCCATCCATAGCCTTACCATCATTATCTATCTACGTATACTTGGAAAAAGACATCTGATCAGTGAAATTACGAAATCTTTGCTCAGTGCGTTATGAAATCTTTGTATCTTTGGGTTGATACCCGATAGAATGGATGCCTAATGTTGGCTGAATAAAGTGAGAAAAATTTAATATCCTTTATATTTGATTCTGCTTTAATTAAGATAATTAAATAATTTTAATAATATTAACTCTTTATTATAAACACTCAATAGATATAATTTA
>NW_010227310.1:0-735 GCF_000690775.1 Eurypyga helias
CCATGAGGACCAGGGTGTGTGAACGAGAGGCTGTATACAATATTATTATTTTATAATAATTAAAAAAAGGGAGTCAATCATATATATTTAATCTCCTTCTTTAATTTATACATCTTGCTCATTTTGGTTTTAATAGTGATCTTATGAAGTAGAATGGTTTTCAGTTTTTTAGACCGTAATCTGTAATCCATTTGAAGGTTACAAACACAGAAAACTTTCTTTTGAAACCCTATTTTTTATGGACAGACACTAGCTACTCTTACAGTGAGTGGAGTATTACTGCAGGGGATGAAAAAACAGAATAATTACAGTTAATAGTTTCTCCTGTTGAATAAACTGATGTACATACTGGACATTCAAAACAGAATTAAGAAGCTCTCCAGTAAAGATGAAGATAAGTGGATATTGAAAGCATACAATATCTGAGGCATAATATTGTCTCATCGTCAACTAGATATACAGGAAAACTTAAAGAAAATAAAACTCATTCTGTCTTTACTCATGATTGTTTCAGTCATGAATCCAGGCTTCAAAACATATAATAGCATGTCCAAACTATATCCGAAGATGTGATGGGCTATGCTACTCTGAGGGAATATACCCAAAACTGTCTTATTTGCAGAAGTGTGCTGGGTTCAGTCAGGAAACTGACTTTACTGTGGCTGGTGTGAAGCTGTGTTTCTGGGTGCTGAGAGAAGTACTGATAAGGTAGGTCTTAGCTGGCGCTGGGCAATG
>NW_010227311.1:0-9055 GCF_000690775.1 Eurypyga helias
AACCCAAACCATTCTATGATTGTCTTGTTGGACACTTAATTTTATAGGATGGCTTAGGAAAAATATACTATATATCAATTAAAATTCTATAATGTTAAAGAATATCACTGCCCAACCCCATTTATCAACACACTATTATGTACATATACCTGAAAATAAGTGTTTAAATCGTATACATGCACTTAAAAATAGAAAATTATTGAATGAAGAAATATACTTGTTTTCAGGTGATGATTTAGGGGTGCAGTGCAGTGCAGAGCTATCTGATATAGTGTCTGTCACAGGGCTGTAAAGTTAAAATTGAAAGTAATAAAAGCACTGGAAGAAGTGCTGCAGAGATTTATGCAAAGCAGAGGATAAATTTTCAGCTTTGGTTTGGATGGAGAACAGATGGAAAATCAGTGAAGTAGAGAGATATAAGATGACTGTTCTATTAAGCACAAGCTGTACGGAAGATTTTTGCATAAACAGTGATGAAGACGTGGAAAGATAGAAGGAGTTTGTACTAAATGAGTTGAGCAGACAGTAGGCTGTAAAAAGGAGAAAAGCATAAATTGAGAAGCATTCACCGTCCTCCAGAAGTGCTATTTTATCAGGCCAAATTTGATCAGTTTAGAAAAAGGGGAGTTGTTCAGATCACCTGTATTTCATGAAGGTGCTAACCCCCTCCTTTAGGCTCCTTATTTCACCAGCAGAAAGGGCAGGGTCCTCTGGAAGTACGTTGAGATTACTGGGGCTGGATTCCTGTCCACAGTCTCTCAGTACGGGAGTCTGTCTCTGTGATTGAACCAGAAGAAAGCCAGGAAGACTTGAATCAGGAGTCAAAGCAGAATGGTCACACTCTATGCCATGCCAGTGGTGCTCAGGAGACTAAATGGTGTACCAGCTACTCCAAAACATTTCCCTGTGGGGAATGAACAGCATACCAGAAAGTCTAAATTTCCATTTTAATTACTCTGCATCTTTACCCAGCACATTTATATGCATCCTAGTGTATTTTTAGGAGCTGGTATATCTTTACTTAAAAATACAATCTGCTTCAGAGTAAAGACAAGACTTACCTTATATTTTCCATAACTCTGCTGCTAAGCATGCAGCAGTCTGCTTTGCTCTTCATGGTTTCTTGGACCAACCTGCTCCTTGGGAAAATGCTAACAACACCACCTCTGTACACCAGATAGGCTTTTTCTTTTTTTGATTTTTAACACAATTTTGTGAGAATAACCACAAAACAGTATAGAAATTAAGTGCAACAAAATCAAAGTCAGGTGAAATGCTGCTGGCCAGTCTACAAAGCTGACTTTGCACAATGACAGAATACTTTGATATTCTTCGTAACAGCTACGAAGTGAGAGATCACTGCAGGATGTGTACAATGTAGGCCCTGCATGACCCTCAAGTAGTTCTTCCCTTTTTTTCTCTACTACTCCAGAATTGCATTATCTATACTCATGTGAAAAATCTTAAGTATCCATTTTCTTTAATATATTTTCAACCACTGAAATAGCATAAATGGTATCATCGAGCTTCCCTTCCCCTGATTCTCATTTTTATCTATGTTTTTTCAGCTTGGACAATGAACAGAGTTTTAGCCATTTTTAAATTGCAGGTTTTCCTATCTGAACAGAAAACCACAGGCACTGGACCATTTTCCTCATCCAATATGTAACTGAAGGGTCCTTCTCCCCAACCCAAGACGGTGCCAATTATTCTTAAGTAACTCCTGACAGATGTTTGCCTTACTTGTCCTTAAAAAAACCCAACATACAATACCAGACTGAAATTACAAAACAGTTCAGTCCTTTAGAACTGCACTCATCTGACCTAACTTTTAAGGATGTGAAGTCAGGCAAGGTGAATCCCAGAACTTATGCAATTTCACACATGAAAGTATGAATTTATTTTCCATTGTCCCTCACAACAGAAATTACCTTAAGTATTAGTGGTTTATATATTAATAGTAATTTTATACGTTTATATATGTGAATTAGTCAATATTATGGCTTCATTTTTCTAACAGACTGAGGCAATTTCACGATCTTGATGTTAAATGCAAACTCATTTGGCCGAGATTCGGTACTTCCCTGCTGGTGCTATTATCTAACGAGCGAGTAGAGGACTGTCATTATCTCCCAGCTAGTGCCACTTGGGTACCTCTCATATGAGTTTCCAAAGTGCTCAGTGCAATTTAGCCTCTGCTTGCAGGGCGCCAACACTGTCCTTGAACTTTACCCTTCCCTTTCCTCCACTGTTATGTGACACATACGTGTGAACAGCCAGGTGTGATCAAATGTTTGGAGGCATGTGGTGCCAAAGTTCAGTACTGGCAGAAAGACTTCCTGCACAGGAGGTGACATTTGCAGCGTTACACAGACATGCCAGTTAAAACCATTAGTACTTGACAACCTCTGTCCTTTGGCAAGGATCCATCCCGCCTGTCAGCAGGCACCACGATATCTTTAACAGACAAGGGAGTACACAGCCAGGAGAGCAGTACACCTAAACAGCACAGCGTAATACTACAGACAGAAATGAACCCACATTCTAGACAAGGGACCTTAAAGATCATCCAGTTCCAACACCCCTGCCATGGGCAGGGACACCTTCCACTAGACCAGGTTGCTCAAAGCTTCATCCAGCCTGGCCTTGAACACTTCCAGGGATGGGGCAACCACAGCTTCTCCTGGAAACCTGTTCCAGAGCTTCGTCACCCTCTCCATGAACAATTTATTCCTGATATTCTATCCAAATCTCCCCGCTTTCAGTTTAAACCCGTTACCCCTTGTCCTGTCACTTCCTGCCCTTGTAAAAAGTCCCCCTCCAGCTTTCTCATAGGCCCCTTCAGGTACTGGAAGGCTGCAATAAGGTCTCCCTGGAGCCTTCTCTTCTCCAGGCTGAACAACCCTGACTCTCTCAGCCTGTCCCCGTAGCCCTCCGATCACCATGCGAACCATTAGTCCACTTTAGAGGCAACAGTAATTTCCTTCAAATCCAACATACTTTGCGTTTCAAAAAACATAAAAGGCAGTAAAGTAAAACAGAGAATTACTCCATGAACATTGTTTTAAAAAATAGTATAAAATTCACAACAATGTACTAATTTCAGCTATCAAAAAACAACCCAACTTTTGCCATGTACTAGTGTCCTAAGAAAAATTTAGCTGTGGGATGCTGAGGAGACGTTTCCCAAAGCGACACTGGTAAAAGGCCTTCTCATTCACCATGAACCCCTGTTGATTCCTCCTGCAGTCATTGGGTGGAAATGTACGGACCCAAAAATGTATATGGCTAAAAAGACCTATCAAAACACTTTTGAAGTGGATCAGTTTCTCAGTTCAATCTACAGCTCAGCTGTGCAGTTGTGCCAGCACAGTGGAGAAGGCATCATGATTCTTAACTCACGCCAATGAATTATTAACATGCCCACTGCTATCATATCTTACACCTTTTATCTATCAATGGTTTCTGTGTCTCTGTAATTACCAACACATTTATTTTTAAATTTAACACTTTGGGGCATTTTACAGTAAGGCTGATGATTGCATTTCTTTATGTTTCACCTACAATAGGTGGTGTAATCAACAATTAATAAACTAGTCACAATTTGATTTGTAAGTATGACACTAATTGTTTCCCTTGTTACCCTTCCCTCAGAAACTGAGTTTACCTCAAAGTAAATCAAATAATTCAAACAAACCTAAGTCAAAATACTGGCTCCACTGCAAGTTACTGTCAGAATTTCCACTGAACTTCAAACAAGTCATAATATCATACTCAGTTTGTAAATACACTTATGCTCATGTAACTATACACAGCTGTCACCTCCATTTCCCCATCTACCTTCCTTTATTAACATTTTATTTTGATATTCATGATATTGTTATCAACACTAAATGTAGCTACACTGATCTTCATTGGGCAGAGAATGGATAGAGAGCAGCCCTAAGGAGAAGGACTTGGGGGTACTGGGGGATGAAAAACTGAACATGAGCCGGCAGTGTGCGCTGGCAGCCCAGAAAGCCAACCGTGTCCTGGGCTGTATCCAGAGAAGTGTGGCCAGCAGGTCGAGGGAGGGGATTCTGCCCCTGTACTCTGCTCTGGTGAGACCCCACCTGGAGTGCTGCGTCCAGCTGTGGAGCCCTCAATGTCAGAAGGATATAGACAGGTTGGAACAAGTCTAGAGAAGGCCACGGAGGGCTGGAGCACCTCTGCTATGGGGACAGGCTGAGAGAGTTGGGTTTGTTCAGCCTGGAGAAGAGAAGGCTCCGGGGAGACCTTATTGCAGCCTTCCAGTACCTGAAGGGGGTGACAAGAAAGCTGGGGGGGAATGCCTCATCCCTGGAAGTGTGCAAGGCCAGGCTGGATGAGGCTTGGAGCAACCTGGTCCAGTGGAAGGTGTCTCTGCCCATGGCAGGGGGGTTGGAACTAGATGATCTTTAAGGCCCCTTCCAACCCAAACCATTACGTGATTCTGTGATGCATTGCCTGCTATCTCAAAACACTTGTACCTGTAAACGGCATAAAAGAAAACTGGGCATGAGAACTGTGTGCCTGAAATGCAGGATTAACCTAAGTAGTAGCAACGATGAAAGTAGTGCTTTTGCAGATTAGTTAAATAAAAGGAAACCAGAAAATGCAGCAGGAGGAGACAGAAGTATCCAGGACTGAATTGTTTACTGCTAAAAGAAAGGGTTTGCACAGCAAGATTTGAAAGGAGAGAAGGTGTCTAGAGATGGTGGCACAAGTAAATGGTAACTTCAGGGCCTAGTAGAAGGATTAAGATTTGAACAATCTCTCTTGCATGATATCATTAACTATCTGTAAGGGTGTGATTTGCATATTAGCTTGGTTCTGGACTAACCACAGTTACAAGGATGTGTTATTTAAAAGAACATATTGTTTGTTCTGAAGTGGTATGCCTGAAAATGTCCTTGGAAAGATTATTCCACAGGAACACTGACATATCAAAAATCCTTATTTACAACATAATGGTTTTACCCACATCAACTTTAAAACTGAAAGACTCTCAAAAGGCTATCTCATTTTTAATATACATGATTCAATTTTGGTTTTGTATGTTACTCATGGAATACAACAAACTGTGTATTGACTAGTCAGGAGACTAATTTTTACTTCCTAGCACTCTGACAGCAGTGCAAATACATTAGTTTGACATGAAGCTTTATGCTGGTGGACTGGAAGATCCATTTTCCTGAACCAAAGCACAGATTTTTGAGTATTCACAGTTTATGTCCTTTGTCCTTATGACCATTACAGCTCCCTTTAGTCTCCTCTAAGCAGCACCACTACAGTTTCTCTCACAGACATCCACCCTGGACCTCTTACTGCTCTGCTCTACGCTAGCATTCAGTACCTCTCTCAAACTGCAGCGAAGTTGGTAGAATTTAGTTGAAAGCCTGTTTCAGACATCGAAAGAGCACTGATGTAGGTTTTTACATACAGAAAAAGTAGGCTGTCACAGCGTGAATGACTACAATAGGTGACAAAAGAGTCTTGTATGAGTTTTCTACATTGCCCGTGCCTTCTGCCCAGTGTAGGTAAGAATCAGCTGTTTGAAACCTAATTCAGACAACAGCCTTCATCTCCCCTCTCTCTACAACAACGAGCAAAGTGCTGGACCTGCTGAAGTCCAGGTGGAGTGGTAGGTAACTGCTTCAGGAGACGTGGAGCGGTAGGTAACTGCTTCAGGAGACGTGGAGCAGTAGGTAACTGCTTTAGGAGACGAGCCATGGTAGCTACTGCTGCAGAGGACAGCAGTAATTCCCACCCACTTTGTTGCTAATCCCCAAAATGTTCAGTAATCCCCAGAATGTTCACTAATCCCCTCCACTCCCCTAAACCTGGAGCTACAAGGAACCCCCTGCAAGACCTCGCACTACAGCGCAAAATTCAGGTTTGCCTACACGATGGAAATATGGTGATCCCTTCTGGCTGTACTCAGCCGAGCAGAACAGACAAGATACTCGCCCATCTCGCACACAGTCATCCTGTTCACACACCCCACATGATGTCTGCCTTCTTCTAACAGACTTATATTATGATTCAGGTCTAGGTCATTTTCCACAGACTTGCTCATCTGGTATTATTTTTATTACTAATCACCTCCCAAAATTAAGAAGAAACATTTTTACTCTACCTTTTAGCTACTGATCTTAGGCTTTACCACACCATATTTGAGTGGTCTAAATTACATGTTGGTGCCTCATTAAGTTTTCTTATTAAGAAATATGATGATGAGATCATCTTATTCAGCAGTGTCCATAATGTGGACTAAATATATATATTATTAAATACGATGCTTATGAAGTTAATAGGAACTATCTTCAAGTTACTAGTTTCCTTTATTATGTTCTTTGAATGCACATATGAATTCTGTTCAGTAAAAGGAAAGAAAATACCTACAGAGCACATAAATAATAACACCACAGCATGTCTCTCCATCACATCTATTTCACCTTCCTTTCCTGCCATTCTTTTCCTCTAACAGGTATTCATAACTCTTTTTTCTCAGACTGCCCTATATTCTTATTAATGCTGTGTTTCAAAGTAATTTGAAAAGCAGACGCCCAAATGATAGAGCAAATTAAGTTATGAGAACACAAAGCTGGTCTCAGTGCAGAGACTGCAGTTTTGTGAGGTTGTTCGGTGTTTAAGGATAAACCAGGCTCAATGTAAACACATGGTTTTAAAAGACAGAACGTGCGCTTCAGATGAGCACAACCATAGGCAACGATTTCTATAATTTCAGCTTTTTAAACACTTTTCCTTGCATAATTTTATTGCCCCACTTTCTACCTTATATACATCTCCTAAGGGGTTCTGCCTCATTTAAATCCCTGAAGTAACAGACGCATCGTATGTATCAGCACTAAACAGCTTGAAAAGTCGGGGTGGGGGGGGAAAGAAAACAAGAGATGTTTATTTGCATTACAGCTGCTGAGAAATAACCACTCTGGCTATGCACATGATGGCTGTGTGACTAGCCATGGCTAGTGGCTGCTGGCCAAGTAGCCTACAGCAATTTTCATGCCGTTCCACGTCGCAAAATAAGCAGCCTGTGGTTACACAAATACGATGCCCATTGTTGGGCATGGCAATAAACACCTAGGTGCAATAATAACTACCTACACACCCTCCCGCCACTCTGGTGGGCTGAGACAATTCCATTTCAGTCAACATATTTATTATACAACTGACCATATTTGACAGATTTGCAAGTGATTACTAGTTTCAATGATATCTTTGGCTCATTTGCAGAACTCGACTTGCATTCATACATATAAAAGAATTCAGATGATGAAAATGAAAGTCTTTAAAAATACTTACTTGTGTAATTATAGGCATAGGAAACAAAAATAAGTATTTAATATGTGAGGCATTCTTAAACTGTGGTCTTTCGACCTGATTAAAAATTTTACATGTTAATTTCTGCATATTAATATGGATGGTCAATTTAAGTTTATATGAAAAGAGAGAGCACCCCAAGCACCTTCCATGCCCGTAACGTGTAATACTGCAGCGAGTGTTCAAGCACATCCCAATCCTGTACAGAAAGGACTTGAACTGGAACACTGGAAAACAAGCCTTACCAACCCATCAGGTGCGACACGGCACAGGCAAGAGTGAGCAGAAACTCCTACTGCTGGTCCATCCTTGGAACTGTGCTAAGTGTGTGCTTCCCAGAGCTGAAAGAAGAAGAGGAAACACAATGATCGCTATTGCCATCTCTCAAGCAGGGCTCATCTCTGCTCTCCTCTCGCAGAGGCGTAACAGACTGAGGGCCTAACCCTGAGAGTAGATCAACACATACTGTGAACATCAATTTCTACAGGAAATTGTTCAGAATTCCTTTTCAATTCTGGGCTAGTTTGGGATTGTTCTCTCTACAGGTGCACCCTGTCTGTTGTTAATGACAAAGGAAAAAAGGAGAGAAGCCAAAACCCTGTTTGTTCATACTATGATAAATTCTCAAACACCCAAGAGGGTGTATTTGTGGAGCAACACAGAAAAGCTGGTGCTTGGGTCCACTGCTTATCTTTCTAGACTAAAAATGCAGCCTTAAAAATCTATTAATTATCTCAAAACCTGAGGGTTTTTTTTTATTATTTACTGCAACTCACAGCATCAGGTGCCTGAAGCCAGCAGAAAGACTAATTTCAAATATACAACCGTTCACACAGTTCCTGTGCTCTACCTCCAGCCATCCCTGTCACCATCCCATGGCCACCTCTCCTTTGCTGAACAAGCCCCTGAAGAGAGCTGGAAACTACTTTCAGCTTGAATGGCAAGAATTGCTCTTCCACAAACATTTTCCAGTAAGACTGCATAAGTGTTCTTATTCCTTACAGTCTTCTCCAACACACTAACTGATCTTTCAGCATCTTGCAGGTGTCCTGTCACGCAATAAACAGTCATATTATGCTGACCTTTTACTGGATAGAAACAGTACATGGAATTTTACCTTGTAACCCACAGATGCATAGATTTCCCCTGCTGAAATTTGTCTGTGACTGAGGCAAAATCCACATTTAAATAAGATGTCCCTGAAAGTCATCAAGTTTTAACTTGAAGATGCATGTAGAGGATCTGCTCTGTTGGTAGTTTGATCCAGTGGTCAAACTCACAGCTGTGTCTCACGTATTTGAATTCATCCATGGTTCTCGTTAACCTTCCTTCACTAACTTAACGAATTCTTTAGTTCTGGTTTCTTTCCTCCATAAAGGCACTCATGCAATATAGCCCAGTCACCACCTAGTGTTCTTTCGGTGAGTTTGAGCTACTTCCACACTTGACTTTGCAACCATTTCAAGCATTTTTTTTTCCACACCTTTGGCAGCTCTCTAAGGCACCTTTTCCAGTGTTTCAACATCCTATCAGAAGTATACTGTACAAGGATCAGATTGCTTTGCAGTATTGAGTACTAACCAAGTGCCACGGCCTGGAAATACAATTAAGAATGCCTCAGACATTTGGAAGTTATGGCCAATAAAATAAATCAGGACTAAAGAAATTGTATGAATCATAGAATCATAGA
>NW_010227312.1:0-6414 GCF_000690775.1 Eurypyga helias
CCTGGGCTGTATCCAGAGAAGTATATCCATCAAGTCAGGGGAGGGGATTCTCCCCCTCTACTCTGCTCTTGTGAGACCCCACCTGCAGTTCTGCATCCAGCTGTGGAGCCCTCAACATCAGAAGGACATAGACCAGTTGGAGTGAGTCCAGAGGAGACCACAGAGATGCTCCGAGGGCTGGAGTCCCTCCGCGCTGGGGACAGGCTGGGAGAGTTGGGCTTGTTCAGCCTGGAGAAGAGAAGGCTCCGGGGAGACCTTATAGCACCTTCCAGTGCCTGAAGGGGCTACAAGGAAGCTGGGGGGGGCTTTTTACAAGGGCCTGTAGTGACAGGACAAGGGGGAACGGGTTTAAATTGCAAGCGGGGTGGTTTAGATTGGATATCAGGAAGAAGTTCTTCCCGGAGAGGGTGGGGAGGCACTGGGACAGGCTGCCCAGAGAAGCTGTGGATGCCCCATCCCTGGAAGTGTCCAAGGCCAGGCTGGATGAGGCTTGGAGCAACCTGGTCTAGTGGAAGGGGTCCCCGCCCATGGCAGGGGGTAGGAACTAGATGGTCTTTAAGGCCCCTTCCAACCCAAACCATTCTATGTTTCTATGATAGACAAGAAACAACAACTTCTGTAACAGAAGAAAAGTATGGCTCTAAAACACTGTCCTGATAGAAGCTGAGAAAAACTGTGCTGGACTGAAGAGCTAAGATGTATTTTTATAGCAAAGAATGTATTACTGTATGTCATGCCTCTGAGAACAAGTAAACTGGACTCAGTATACAAGAAGGTCCATTCCATACTAAATTCCCCCGAACAGCTGGACAGCAAATACGTCTTTCCAGTCCTTATCTATATTTATTTGTGAAGTCATAAGTCAGCTGTATCTAATAGGGAACAATGAGGCTATCACCAGCACAGTAATATAAATAACCTCGATGCAGGAGCATTACTCACTATAACAGGGTCATCAGAACTAATTAATACTTGGGCTATAGACAGAGAAGGATTTCATTTCATCAGCAGCATCCTCCTACCACAACAATTTTTCAGTGGCACATCCTCATGCTGCCGCAATACAAACAAAGGTAACAAAACTAATGTGAGCATACAACTGTTAACATTTTAGTAGTTGTTCTGGGGTCTTCCCAGTATCCCAAGTTTTGAACATTAGCAGTTGCAAAATAGAAGGGAGATTGTTCTACTTTAGAGGGTCACTTTCAGAAGTTTTTTAGGTTGGGAAGTAGCCACGCTAGAAATCCAGAGACTGGCGTAGAGCTACTTCAGACATGTACCTTTTCCCCTTGTCTCCAAGCAGCTCCATGGAAATTACATGGGAAATTACTGAGTGGTGTTACTTACAGTGCCTCTCCTTTGAAAGCACTTCTTCGCAGACATCTCTTTGCAAGTGGGGGCATCTCTACATTAGAAGGTGAAAATGGAGTTGCAGAGAAGTGTGATGCTGTAGATATGAACACCTACTTTTCTAGCAATCCAGAGGGCTAGGAGAATGGCCCTGGCTTGTGCAAGAAGGTTTTTTCCTTGCATCCAATGCCACCTGTGTGTACCATATCAAAGGACTTGAATCAATTAAGCTGAATGACAGAACAGCAGTTTGTTTCAGGAGGGGAAAAAATGTCACAAACTTTTGTAACTGAAGGCAAACCATGAGCATGGAGGGATAGGCAAGTTTCAGAAAGGTTTATCGTTTGCCTGTGTTTGTAGTAATTTCCTTTTTTATCTGCTTTATCCAAACCACACAGTCTGCAAACATGGGCTGCAAACTTCATGAGAACATCTATTTCTGTGGTGAACTAAGCTAATAGTCCACAGTGAGTAATTTTTAAACAGTTTAAACCTTTATTTGTTCATGAGGAACATAACGTCTTTGTATTTATTTACTAGTCAGAACCATTCATTTTATGGTTATTTATCTCTGAAGATCGTTCTCAAGTGGGTTCATTACATGTGCCTCGTATTTCAAATGCCAAGTTTACTGGTTGTTGTCTGGACTGGATACTAATTCCCTTAGCAATGCTCCCGGCTGAATGAATCCCACTACCCTTAAAAATCTGTTTTATAGTAGGAAAATTTGCATACATAAGGCTTCAGACTTGCTTCTGGAAAAATCTCTTTTTCTCAAAGTTTGACATTTCTGTGGACACTGACAAATAGCTCACTGCTGGGAATATTTAGAGGAAATAAGACAGGTCCAAAAAATGCCAAGGCCCATTTTTGCCCTCTCACCTGATCAAATAGGATCAAAAAATGTTGCAGTCTGTTTGACTGAGCAGCTCTTCTGAGACTTTCAAACATGCTGATCTTTGATCCTACGCAGAAAGCACAGGTCTCCCTGTTGGGGTTTTTTCAGTCTTAGCTACAGTCCAGAAGTGAATAACCAGCTATTTTCGAATTTCAAAGGACTGGTTTCTTCCTTAGCTCTCTGCAGCCTTCATAAGGCACAGGCTTAAGAAGGCCACTAAATAAATAAATTTATTACAAAAATAAATTCATTTATTTTGGGTAGGAAAGGGAGTTGTGTGAAATTAGATGCAGTTAATTTACTTAGTCTAGGCATGGTGCTAATGACTTTCCTGAGAAGGACTGCACAGGTGCATGGACCATTCTGGGAGGGGTAGAGACACCCCTCTCCTCCTGCCTACATAAACGTCTTTGCTCTGCAACTAGAATTGATGAGTTGCCAGCCAGGTCCTGGCACGCAAATATCCATCTGGTAGTGCTCATTGCATAAGTGTCTTCTAATGGAACTGGAAATTTCCCGTTTTAGTAAGAGGTTTAAAATTGCATCAAAGGAACCCATGTTTGCTTTTGCTTTCTAGAAGCTTCAGAAGTCACACATTAGTTACTAGTCCTGCTTAGACCGTTTTCCCTGTCATTAGAAATCCCTGTTAGAGGGTTTTAGAAAGGCAACTGATGTAGAAAAGCAAATTGTGGTAAACACAGACTGAATAAAATCAACAGTAAAGATGCAGTTGGCACTAGCAGAGTAGGATCAATTGCACTCTAAAATTAGACTTCTCTATATATCAAGATGGTTTAGCTCGGATTTGAACAAGACACACTCCTATGCACTATCAAAATCCCAGTTCAGGGAAGTAAACGTACTTAATTTTAAACTATAGAGAGGTGTACTAATTTTTCTGAATGGAATTTGTATCAGCTAAGCTAAAATTACCTTCTCCCCCAACGTACAATGGAACCTTAGCTTTGGCACAGAAGCACCTCTCATAGTATTTTCAATGCAGAAGAAAGTGTTATATTTGGGTTAGAATTTATACTGTCAGTCCTAAATAGGTTTCAGTTTTTGGGAAGACCACGTTTATAGTCCAACTCTTATAATAGTAACTAGGTATTGGCAAATGTTTTGATTCACTCTCATTCAAAAGCCTGTGAGGATCAGCAGGTTCAAATGCACCTCAGTCTGATAAGCACCAAGCTAGTTACGCAATCTCCCACATGAAGACAGGCAGCAACAAGGTATTCTTAACCCTAGAGGGCAATGAATTTGTATGTTGAGGAAATGGAGCACCGCACTCTCAGCATGCTATTCAGGGGAATTTAAAGAGAGAATTTAAAGAGTTGTGGAATTTCAAGAGAATGTGTTGATATTAGCAGCTGAAGATGGATAGAAGAAAGCTACCCACAGCTTACCCATTTTCACAGTTTTTACAAGTTCATCAGTCTAAATTACATTCCAAAATAATTTTTCATTTAGTGTAAGCCTGGTGGCATTATCAACTTTAACTTCTTGAGGATAGAATATCTTATTTTTCCAAGTACAGGTCAGAGCTTCTTCTTCCTTAATAATGATCTAATTCTGACATCCTTTAGAATTCAGCATAATCATGGAAGAAAAGCATGCCAAACCATGAAAGAAAAGCATGCCATTGAATCCTGCTTTTATCAGTAGGTACTAAGAAAGCAACTTTGGAGCAGCTATGAGCTTAAACAAGGAGAATCACAGGTCACATCCTCAGGTTTTTTCTGTCCCTGGAACTTTCTATCTGTCCCCTAGGCAGACTTTGCTCTTTATACACAGCCCTCTTCATTTTTGGAGGCAAAGGACAGCCCACAGAGCTCAAGTATGCAAATCCCAACAAAAGAGAAGTGTTTCAGTTCCATTAAAATGGAGCTGAGAAACATGTGGAACTGATTCAATTCATACATCCCTGATCTTAACCAACAGCCTAGTAAGTTTTTATTAACAGTAAGTCACTGCATTCAAGTTTTATTTTATAGGATAGTAAATGTAGAAAACTAAGAGAAGAAAAATCATCACATTAGCGTCTGTGAAATAATGACTCATATGCCCACAGAGTCATTGTATTACACTAACAATATGCAAAGCCTAGAGAAGCCTTCATTAATGATCTCTACTGAGGGATTGATCGTCACACAAATGGCTGGCATCTGTTGTTCCAGAAATGAACTAAACTAACTTAATGTCATCGCTTGAAAGAAAACAATATCCACAAAAGTATCAGACACAGAGTTTCTCTGTGTTTCTCTCTTATTTTTCAGACTTTCTCATTCATTCCAGTGACAAGCTGGGCAGGCAAATATGAGACCGTAAGGAAACTTGACAGCCTCTGAAATGGAGGCTTTTAAACAGACGCACAGCACAAACTGAGGAAGGACTGACATAGAAGTGACAATACATAGGCAAAGAAATTAAAAAGTGGGAGAATAGGTATAAATCACAGAAAGAAGAGTGGGTCAATTCCTTGGATTTCCACTACAGGTACTTTGGTAGACAGTTCTGAAAGTCATCAGACAATTATAAGGTGCTTTTTCTCTCTAGGCAATGCTGGTTACCCAACCAATTAATACATGAAAGTCTAAAGAATATAGCACACCAGGAAGAGAGTGAAAAGTTGTAATTGCTAAGCTGTACACATACAGCTCAATTTTTCTTGTGACCAAAATCAGAGCTCTCTTGTCCCCTACCCAGATATCAAATTGACCATTTCCGTCTTATAGACTAGAATCATTAGATAACTACCCAATTTATTAGAATAATATAATTTTCAGGGACACATGCACTTTTCTGTATCCAATCTTCACTCAGTAGGTGATTAAAGAAGCACATTAGATTAAATAAATTGTACAATTAAACTTCAGCTCCTTGAAAATTGTCTTCCTACCCTGAAGAGTCCATTCATCTTACAGAAGGAAGTGGAAGACGACATTTAATTCCAGTATATGACTTGAACCAAATTCTTGGTTGAGGTAAATGAGCAAAGTTAGACTGATGTCAACCAAGCTGAATTGATTCATATCAAGTAAGAGTATGATCCTTAATCATTGTTTATACTGTTATTTATCTACTCTTAATGGTGCCTTCTTTTCCTTGAGGTAGGAATTCTTTATAGATTTTTCTCATAAACCTCATCTTCTACCTTCAGGGTTTTCTGGGGAAACAAAACACAAGAGTTTCTTCAATTTTGCAAGTATTTTCGGGAAAGCTAGAGCCATATTCTTAATTTTAGCTTGGGTGTGACTCAGTCTGATACCACACTGACTTCCAGAGCAGACAAACTTTTTAGGCAAGTGTTGACAGATGTTGTGGATCTGAGGCAGAAAAACAGCCTTTAGTATTTAATATGGTAATGAGAAATTAAACTGCTTAAGGCATGAAATATAATCGTTCATTTACACTGAAAACATATTGATGCAAAACAGTCATTACAGTCATGTATGGGAAAAGCAGTAAATGAATAGACCCAAATCTTCTAGAAACCACAGTGCTGAAACATCAGTATTTTCTCTAAGTAGCCTCTGGGGAAAGTGCATGCTTTAATGATAGCATGGGTATAGGTCTCTCGCTGCTAGAAGTGGTGGAAAAGTTGGTACATACACAGAGCTGTACATGACTGAATCTTTCCCAGATCAAGTGAAAGAGCTCTAATGCCATACATTGTCAGTCCACGCTGACGCTGCCACTAAAAGCAGTAGGCAGGTTATAGCATAATGGTTAAGGAAGATTACCTCAAAAAGGTCTTAGAAATACACCCTTTGGCAAAGGGACTGCCCACAGAAGTTGGGTCTTGCCAGTTTTTTATGTGGTGTGAAAGAAGCCCGCCTAGGCCATTCCAGCAGCACCAGAACTCCACAAGAAATCTAATCTGAATTCACCGGCTGTTGTGCTGGGCAGTACGTATCAGTAACACTCTGCTGTTGCAAGAATGAAGAAGAAACAAAAGCCAAAAGAGTTTTCATGACTTATTCCCTCTGATGTCTCCTGTCTGAAGCAGTAGATACAAGGAGGCAAGAGGCTGGGCCGTCAAACACACAAGCAAGGGGTAATTCCCCACCCACCCACCTTCACATTCACAAAAGTGTCATGGTTTAAGCTTGGCTAGGAATAAAATAACACATAGCCACTAGCACACCACCACCCCCCTCCTC
>NW_010227313.1:0-1574 GCF_000690775.1 Eurypyga helias
GAAGCCGGTGCTGTCGTCCACCCCCCGGTAGAAGAGCGGGTGGGAGTAGGCGTCCTTGATGTTGAGGATCTTGCCGGTGGTGGCCACGTGCCCGGCGATGCCCTGATCCGCCGGGATACGGATCTCATAGCTCTGGGTGGAGACGGAGGGGGACAGCGTTATGGGTGGGGCGCAGGACCCCCCAGGACCCCCCCAAATTCCCTCCTCGTGTCCCCGCGCTCACCTCGTCATCCACCACGCCGCCATCAAACACCTTGGCCACCAGCTCGTGGCTGAGCCGGTCCAGGAGGAACACGGAGCATCTGCAAGGGAGGGGGATGACGCACGGACCCACGGGGGTCCCGCTGCCCCCCCAACTCGTGTCACCCACCCACGCCGGGGCCCACTCACATCTCGGCGTTGCTGAGGTTTCGGGCCTCGGTGATGATCTCCTGGAGCAGCACGGAGACGTCGTCTGCGGGGGGGGTGGAAGGGTTAGGGAGCCCCCCGGCAGGCAGCCCCCCAAAAATGAAATGGGGGGGGTCTCACCTCAGGCTGCACCAAGGGTGGGCTGTGGCTGCATCCCCCGGCACGGGGGCACGGGACAAAGTGGCGTGTAGGGGGACAGGGGTCTGCACAGAGCGTGTGCATGTGTGTGTTTGCATGTGCATGCATGTATATGTGTGTGCATATGCATGTGCATGTGTGTGTTTGCATGTGCATGCATGTATATGTGTGTGCATGTGTGTGTGCATATGCACGTGCATGTGTGTGTGCGCATGTGTGTGTTTGCATGTGCATGCATGTATATGTGTGCGCATGTGTGTGTGCATATGCACGTGCATGTGTGTATGTGTGCATGTGTGTGTATGCATATGTATGCATATGTGTGCACATGTGTGTGTGCATATGCACGTGCATGTGTGTGTGCACATGTGTGTGTTTGCATGTGCATGCATGCATGTGTGTGCATGTATGTGCGCATATGCACGTGCGTGTGTGTGTATGCATGGGCATGCACGTATATGTGTGTGCATGTGTGTGTGCATACGCACATGCATATATGTATGTGTGCATGTGTGTGTATGCATGTGCATGAATATGCGTGTGCATAGGCATGTGCATGTGTGTATGTGTGCATGTGTGTGTTTGCATGTGCATGCATGCATATGTGTGTGCATATGCACGTGCATGTGTGTGCATGCATGTGCATGCATGTATGTGTGTGCATATGCACGTGCATGTGTGTGCATGCATGTGCATGCATGTATATGTGTGCGCATGCCTGCATACGCACGTGCATATATGTATGTGTGCATGTGTGTGTATGCATGTGCATGCATATGTGCGCGCGTGTGTGTGCATATGCACGTGCATGTGTGTATGTGTGCATGTGTGTGTATGCATGTGCATGCATGTATATGTGTGTGCATGTGTGTGTGCATATGCACATGCAGGCGTGCATATGTGTGTATGTGTGTCCATGCACGTATATGTGTGTGTGCATGCATGTTTGCATGTGTGTGCATGCACATGGATGCGTGTATGTGTGCATATGCACATGTATGTGTGTGTGTGTATGCATGTGCATGCAT
>NW_010227314.1:0-3088 GCF_000690775.1 Eurypyga helias
CTCGGCTTTCTCTTACTATGCTGGATTTGAGGCATGTTTGGTAATTACTAATAGTAATAGGTTATGTGAATTCTGGAGATAAACATAAAATGAAAGAAAAGAGATGTTAAATCTGAACTGTCTTGTAAATATTAGCATTTTGTTTTAATTTGTTTTTAATTTTATTTGTAGGTTTTCTGAACAAAACAATCCAACTTGACTAACACTGGTCTCTTCTCTTTCAGAGGCAAGATCCTGTTTCCTGGAACTCAACATTTGTGGAGGTTTCCAGGAATGTGCTAAACATAAGATACACCCTGTTACCATATCTCTACACATTAATGTATGATGCCCACGCCCATGGCAGCACTGTGATCCGCCCCGTGCTCCATGAGTACGTGTGACTCCTTTGCTCTCCATCAGGAATTTCCACCACAACTTCTGTAGTTGTGATCCTCCTAACAACAGGAATGTGAAGACATGAGATGGGGAATGTGTGATCTTTTAGTATCAAGTCTCACTTGAACAGCACTGTATTTCCAGTTTTCACTATGTGAAATTGAACATTCTCTTCCCCACAAGTTATATTTAAATTTTAAAGCTCACCCTTAACTTCTTCAGGAACAAGCAACAAAATTTTCATCTGATGCTGGGCATATGTAGAAATAAAAAAAAAAAAAACCCAAATGATGGAAAAAGAGATGGACAAGCAAAAAAGAAGTAATTCTGCCACAAATAATGAGAGTTTTGCAGAGAACAATGGCTTTTTTGTGTGTGTGTCCAAGCTGATAGAGCAGACTTTTTTAAAAAATGTTGTTAAACACACAAATCCTTCTTTGCTCTTGGTCTGGAGGGGCAGTACCTGCAAAAGTCTTCAATTCTTCTGTTAAAAAAGATGATCTAGTATCTGCGTGCTGTCTTGGCTGAGAAACAGCGAGTTGTTTGCACATACTGAATTGTTTTTTTCAAAGCAACTGTCTAAAAAGAATTGGCACAGATTAGAAAGTGGTTGCCAGTATGTCTGCTACCTCATCTTATTATTGCTAATACTGGCCAGGCACAATGGACCTGCTGAGTTACTGAAAAGCAAATGCAAATAAATGGAGAAAAAGCAAGCTAAGTGATAGCTTGCATTCCTCTAACAACTTTCACATTAGGATCTTTACGCATTCCTGGCAAGCACTAATCGACCTATGAATTATTAATACTAGAAGAAAGATAAAGAAAGAGTAATTATTAGGCACAGTGGTTTCAGTTACTGACAAAAATGTCTTAAAAAAGGAATACTTTGGAAAAATTCAGCACCTACTGTCTTATCACTATTCTGTTAACTTGCAGGTTTGTGGAAGACAGAAGAACCTGGGAAATCTATGAGCAGTTCCTCTGGGGACCTGCACTGCTTATCAGTCCTGTGATGGAACAGGTACTTTTTTAAGCACGGATGAAAACAATAAAGTCACTGTAGTTAACCTTCACTTTTTGATTTAAGGCATTTAAAACATGTATGTTTAATTCCAGAGTGCTGTAACAGTGATTGCTTACCTGCCCAATGCCCGCTGGTACGATTACTACACAGTAAGTCACTTAAAAAACGTATGTTCTTCACAGTGCTGTTCAGAGAGCAGGAGGGGTGTGCCGAGAGTGGCGAGGAGACGGCCTTTTACAGACCTGCATTCAGCATCAGTTCTTAGCAATGCAACATCTTGGCTGATGAAAAGTCCTTTATTCCTGCATAATAGTGTACAATAACATGACCGCAGTTGGAGTAAATTAAAAAGTGAAATAATACCTTTAATTGGAAGTCTTTCTATTGAATCTTTTAACCCTCAAATGATATATATGATGGCTTTGTTTAAAAAAAAAAAAAGCTGGAATGTAGGAAGAAAAAACAGGTTTAACCACATCATCTTTCGCTGAAAATAAGAAAAGATTTGGCAGTAGGAAGAGCAGGCATCAAAAATCTCTTCATTAATCACAGGGTCGTATCTTACCTGACTGGCCCCTTTGTACAGCTGCTGTCGCCTACGGTCAAGAAACGCTTGTAGATACAGAATTAGAGAGTTTCTCTTAAAAGCATTATGTAGTTACTTCTGCAGTAACACCGCTTAATTAGCCAGTCAAGAAAACATGATCATTTCATTCTGAAAAAAAACCTGTAAAATGAGGACAATTCAGTAGAAGACTTTTTTATGTTTTCATTAATAGAATGAAGATATTGGCGTTAGGAGACGATTCAGACTTTTACCAGCTCCTTTGGACCATATCAACCTGCATATTCGAGGCGGATACATCCTTCCTTGGCAAAGGCCTGCTAACACAACTTATTACAGGTAAGACTAACTGCAAATTTAACATTTACTTTTGCACAATTACATATAAATACTACCAGTCCTCAGAGAAGCCACATGGACCACAGCTTTATGGTTGGTTTTTCTTTTTTGCTTCCTCCTCATGGCCTCTTTTAGCTGTAATGGCATGGACTCTGGAAGATAACCAAGGGAGATCAGTTGAGTGGTATATAATGTTTCTTAACAAATTCTAACAATTGAGGAATATGAAATGTGATTAGCTAAGGAAACTGAGGAAAAAGTATGTGTTCTCCACAGCCGAAAAAACCCGATGGGACTTACAGTCGCCCTGAATGACACGCTGTTTGCAGAAGGACAGCTTTATTGGGATGATGGGGTTCGCATTGGTATGTATGGTGCTTCTTGCCTTCAGAAAATCCTTTTTTGCTGTGAGGATGACCAAATACTGCAACAGGTGGCCTAGAGAGTCTGTGGAGCCTCCACCCATGGAGATATTCGGAGGCCAAATTAAAACAGACTAAACAAAACACAATGATACGAACTTGGGAGAGAGGAAACACATTACATCAGTCCTTGAGAACCAAATAATCCTCAGTAGCTGATACATGAACTTAGCTCTCTGCAGTTTTTAACAATAACACAGTTCTCCAGGTGGAAACTCCAAGCTGTAAGAAACTGCATCGCTTAGCAGCCACATTGGAAAAGAAGTGGTGGTGGTTGCTTCTGCCTTAGAAGTCCTCAGTCTGAGGAGGAGCATGAGGAGCAGAAGGCAATGATGGACTCTGGCCAAAGCAATCACA
>NW_010227315.1:0-12624 GCF_000690775.1 Eurypyga helias
TCGTATGTTTTATTTCCTATTATTTCAATTATCTATTAGTAGTAGCACTTGTATATATTAATTTAGATTTAATTAGTAAATAGTTCTTATCTCAATTTTATGAGCTTCCTTATTTCTTTTTTCCTCCAATTCATCCCCTCCACTGGAGGAGGGGAGGAGGAGCTGTGAGAGCAGCTTCTTGGTATTTTGCTAGCCGGAGTTAAACCACGACAACCAGAAAAGCGTTGCTCTGAGTGACAGCGAGGCATGCACAGAAATGTATTCGCTTTTTAAACTATAAAATCAGTTTATTCAGATTGCTGCACCTGCACACATCTTGAAAAGTTCAAAATGGATTTAGCACATTCAGTAAACAGGAGGCCAGGTTCTTGTCTAGTTACCCCACTGAAGAGCTGCAACGGGGAGAATATGGCTTAGTTTAGCACTGAAAACCCCATGAACCGGCTGTGTGAGAAGTTTAGAGGAAAGCCTTTGAGCTGTGCAGATTTCTCATGCAGTCCTTACAGCTAAATGTCCCCCTGATGCAGCATTTGTGGGTCTGTTAAAAAATCCTAGCTCTTACACACCTGCAAACTCGAGTACTGAGACGTCCAAAGTCCAAGGGACTGCACAAACATTCGTCTGTTGTGGATTTTAATGTTCAAGTAGCCTTAATCCTGCCAAACAGAAAATGAAGGATACTCTAGGTATTAAAGATCTTGAGTACCCAATGGGCTGGCCTTAAGCTTAAAGGACCCTGTAGAAATCGTTGATAGTTTCACACATGTAAGTTTTTTAAATAAAATGCAGATCCCCTCCCACAAACTCCAAGTTACTCACATGTAACACACGTGTTACGCACATGTATTCAAAGGTTTTAGATGACTCTATTACCTTGGGCTTTGGTATTAGTCTCATAAGTGTGTATCAGCCTGGGAAATCCGAGAAACTCTAAAAGTCAACCTCACCTGAAGCTGTTACGTAGCAGTAGAATTACAGTTTAAAGTGCTTTCTTTCCACCTTTGAACCAGACCTTCTATAGACTTTAAACAAAATCTATTCATTTCTATTAGTGCCTTACTATTTCTATTACTACTCTTCCCAAAATTAAGTACATCCCAAATGTCATTACCGATGACCACTTTTTCCTTCTGTTTCGAGTATAAGCATAAACAAGACTTAAACAGGCTAAAATGGACCGGGAAGGAACCAATCTGTAAGTGTCTTTGACTTCAAAAGACTTGCAGGCTTGAAAGAGTCCTGGAAATGATGCACTGAAGAGAGAACAAATCAACTCTCCTTCCCCCTTTTTATAAAAACATTAGCTAAAAATGTATTTGCCAATTGCTGGTGTTAATGCCCGGTGTTCCCTAAGAGAAAATTCCCCCTTTTGTTTATAAATGGGAACAAAGGAGCAATCTAGATTTTAAAAGAAACCAAGTAAATCAGCAATGATAGAAAGTTTACAAATTGTTCATAAAAAGTAGAAGAGTTTGCCAGACAGTCACAGAAATTAGAAGAAAATTGGCCTTTTGAGCTTACTTCTGTTTAGATAACTGTAACTTCCCTAGGTTTTCGCTTTACGCTCTCCAGTCGCGTCAGAGGGCGGAAATTTGTTGACTTCCTGCTTCCTTCCGTCGGAGTTAATCGACAGTCCTTCTGCAATCCCCTCAGCAGCTCCGTTAATTCCCGCTTTTCCAGCTCCGCCTGCTCCAGCTCCTGACGGTGCTGCCTCTCCGCGGCCATCAGAGAGCGCACGTCTGACATCATCCGGGACATCTGGCTCTGAAACGCAAACACAGGCTCTCTTCCAGCGCCGGGGGCGTGAGGCCGAACCCCCTGACCACAGCCCAACCGCAGTGTAAATACCACTCTCTGCAGCAGGGCTCCGTGCCAGCGCTGGACGCAGCCACTTCGGACAGCGCTAAAAAGGGAGCTGGGTATTGAATTCCATGGGATTTGTGACGTACGCCCTACGTTTAGAGACCGACAACGCGTTTCAGCCCGGTTTGCCGACAGGTTGCGTACGCACAGGACAAGGCAGTTGTACAGGGGTCCCCCAGTTAGCTCCAAATGAGTCTGAAGGAGGTAAAGCAGACGAGGGCAGCACTCAGCCCCTCTCAGAGCTGAGCAGCCTGGGAAAGCGGTGGGCCAACACCCGATTCCCTTCCCATACTTAACTTCTCATCTGTATGAGAAAACATCTGCAGAGTAAGAGGCTACTGGGAAGAGCAAAAAACTGGACTGTTAAGAGGGAAAAACCAAAAGGATTGTATTTACCTTTAGTTCTTCAATTTCATTTTGGAGAACACTCTCTTTTTGGACCATATGCCTCCTCTGGGAATCTAACCTTGACTCCATCTCATGTTTTGCCTCTTCTACTCTGCAGATCATTTCTGACCTAAAAAGTTTATTTCTCCTTGTTAAGTCTCGTAAGCACAGGAAAAAAAAAAAAAAAGTAGATTTTCAAATTCCTGAAAGCCTTCTGGCAGCCCAACAGCCCAATCCGATTCCCAGCACAGGACACCCCTCTGGAGGCACGACAGTGCTGCCTCTTAGTTTAAATAACAGTAGAGTTGTGCCCAGGGTGCACTAAAGTGAGGATGCACAGCCCACATGGGGGACACTGTATTGCAGCCCTCAAGTAGTTCTATAAGCTCAAGAACGTGTATTTATGAATTTAAATTATTTAATGCCTTTTACCTATAGTACATGCTTACTTAGTGTTACCAAACATGTGCAGTCAAGGTAAAAAGTGTGAATACTGTAATGCTGCTAATCAGGTAACCTTGTCCCTTTTACGGTGGACACTAAATGACAGAGTGCACTAAACCACGACAACCTAATCATCCCCACAGCTTCACAGCCAAAAAAATAGCTGTTACTACGTTAACCTCTTGAATTCAGAAACCAGACAGCGGAATCCCTTGTGTCTCAATGCATTTAAACCAGATTTGAGCCTGAGTTCACAGCAATGTTCCAGAGCGTGAGACTCAGTGAGTTAAAGACAGAAATGGGAAGGAGCATAGTGTGTGTGTGTGGGGAAAGAACAATGGAAAGGGAAAGCTACAGGACCATACATAAGAGAAAAAAAGAGGATGCCGGTAAGAAGAGTCATATTCACCAACTGTTTTAATCTGCCAGGATTTGAATAAAAATTGAAAATTAGATCCTCAGAGGTTTAATCTATCTGGCTGTACCTGCCAAAATAATTAGAGATTTTTACCTTCTGGATCTGTAAAATTATAATCTGAACATTATTATTATTTAATGTGACTTTGGGTTTATAGCAGGCCAACGGAAAAATGAAATTGCCAACTTCAGTCCAATTTTCTTCGGTATTTTGTCGTTTTACATAGTCAGCTCACAGTTTTGTTCAACTGCAAGCAATGGTATTTTAGGATTTACAACAACCTGAACCAAAAAAAGCAACAGCAAATGATTCAAAGCAGTAAGGATTCAAAGTCTATGCTGACTCCTAATACTACTCTGGCCTGTTCGTATCAAGCAGTTAATAGACTCTTTAGCACATACCGGAATCCAGGGCTAGCATCTGAAGTGCATTACGCAGAGATTTTAGGCCCAGACTAACACAAACATCAAAGAAACAGAAGATTTGTACCGAAGTAGTTCTAGCTCGGTTCTCAGCTCTGCCACACAATTATGCTGCGTGTCTTCCGCGCTGAGAATGGTGTAACCGCAACCATTGGGGCACTCGCGGCTCCGATATTCACACACTGCCAGGTGACCACCCAAGTTACGTCGTTCGATCTGAACTGTGCAACCTGAACGGGGAACAGGAAGGTCAGCCAGTCGTTTACAACTGAGATAAAGCATTTTAACCAATTCCAAGCCAAACCACTCAAGCAAGCAAGCTGCAGTATCCCAAGCTAAGCAACTGTCAATCTGTTAAAGCAATGAAGGAAGTGATTGAACATGACACATGATTGTTATAACGCACATCACTAGTAATAATAAGACTTTTTAAGAGTGTCTTAAGGTATTTATCCATTAACTGAAAACAGTGAAGAACTGAAAGTCTTCTATGGCCAGTCTGGCATTACAGCAACTTCAGTAAGGACAACACTGACGCCAAGCTAAGACTCTAGCAGCTTGCCTGTGCTTCCACCACAGATTGCAGCAACTGGCATTGAAGAAGAAAGCACATGTGTAAAAAAAAAAAAAAAAAAAGGAGTTAGGTTATTAAATTTAGGAAAAATGGTCCAAAGACACGTAGTAAGAGAGATGTGGGTGAGATGGAATGTAACCTTGCTTTCCTGACAATTGGTTGGTCTTGTGTGTAAGACATGAGACCACAAAAGAAACAAGAACATGTATTTACGAACATTTTGTAACAGCTGCGAAAACAGAAATGTTTCCACGGAAATTCTAGGATACAAACTTTACAAATCTGTAGCGATTACAAGCAAAATGTATAGAACCACAAATGAACACTATATAAATGACTGCTACACTTAACATTCTAAACTGGAAAACCATAGTCGTAATGTTTAATCTTTGAGGGGCTGTCGGCTGTACTACATACTTGCATTTTATCTGAGGGTGAAGTCAACGTATGAAAACTGGAACAACGGAGCAGTGAAACCTGCCAACAAACCATACCAGCAAGGGACAAAAGACGGCCCTCTAGAAGAGCTTTGCTAATAAACACAACGATGTGTAACTGAGGTACTCAAAATACACTCCGGTGTATTCCCCGAGTTCAAGAGCCGCCTTCCACCCCTTCACGCCCTCAACACCACGGATAAGGGGTGGTCACTCTATAAATGCTACTGTATCCATAGAAAGTAAGGTGAAGCGGAAGCGTCTGCAGTGGTGAGTCAGTCACTGCTGAGAGAAATCACAACTTTCAGTGGACCAATCCTAGCACCTTAATCTTCTTACATTAATTACGACGGCAGACTTGACGATGCCCTTAGCACCATTAATTAGAAATTAACTTTCTCGAGGAACATAGGGCATTTTTAATATAGTCAAGTGGGAAATTTTAACAGTACATTCATTTTTATGTTTCTTCCTCGGGAGGTGTAGGTTTGCATTAAATAAAAACCTTAGCACGAACACATCAATTCTAACCATAATTTAGCTTAATACAATTCTTCTTTCCAAACCACCAGACAGAGTGAGTGGCTGCACATGCACCAGGCAACCAGCTGTTTTATAAACTAACCGTGACCTGTAAGTGTTCTCTCTGTGCTATGACATTGATCGGAACATCAAAATGAGCAGTCAACACAGAAAGACAAACTCATAACTTGACAGAAAGCACTACTCTTGAAGTCCATCATACTCATTAATTTTGGTTACTTCCTGGGCAAGAAATTGTAGCTAATGATCACAATTGTCATGAGTCTGTAATGCATTTTGTTCAAAAACACTGCTGGAAAGAGTAGATCATGCCAAAGCCTTGAATTTTTGCTTGGAAATAACGGCCACTATTGCCATTCCATTGACAGAAAGCTGACAAAGGTGTGTTTTCTGATTATAAAGGATTCAACTTCTTTGAATGTTACTCACCGGCATTGGAGCAAGGTATCTGACAGTATTCACACTCCCTTTCATGCCTGTCTATAGACTCCAGAGAACAAACCATTTCACAGCCATATTCCCTGTTTCTGCAATGCAGCTGAAGCCGATTTAAATCATTTTTCATGTACCTATGTACCAAAAAAAAAAAAAAAAAAGTCCTTAAATCTGAACATTATTTTTCTGAATTCAAGTGACGACTTTGGGCTTAAAAGAAACAACATTAATGGAAAACTCAGTCTCCAAAATGAAATGTGCACCTGTTTAGTTTTGAACCCATTTTTAAACTGTGACCTTTCACTAGCTCAGCAGATATCATCAGGAACAAACAGTAGGGCTACTCATTCATCATTTAAGTTCTGTGTTTCTACTGATGCCAAACCAAACCAACTACAGTGAGAACAGACAAAACAATCTGTAAATTAAACCCTAAGGTTCTGCCTCACTATACTTCAACTTTCCATACAGCAAAATCTCATTAGTGACAAAAATACTGGGAGTACTAACGGAGTTAATTTAGTATCTGTGGCTGAAGGTGTTAAACACACTGTACTGTTAATCTTAGTAAGATTAGACAATACAGGGGTTAAACAGCAAGCAGTGTCTAGTGATGAAACTTTGTGTGCTGCCAGTAGAGTAGAATAGAGCAGAGCAGAGTAGAGCAGAGCAGAGTAGAGCAGAAGAGCAGAGTAGAGTAGAATAGAACAGAACAGAACAGAATATTTCAGTTGGAAAGGACCTACAATGATCATGTGTCCAACGCCCTGACCCGTTACGGAAGACACCTGCAGAAACAGCCAGCTTTACGTGCCAAGGTGGCTCAAGACAGATACTCTTATGGCTAAAGACCTTTTTAAAAAGGATGTGAAGGTGAGAAGTGTGGTTCATATCTGCAGGAATTATTCATTACAAACCCCACTACTGTACCTTGGTAAGACTGAAAAGAAAACCAACAGATCTGCAGTGTTTCGTGACTTGTCAAGAGCTGCTTGGCCTGCTTTCTCTACAGAAGTGTGGGAAAGATTTGGTGCTGTAGAACACATTCAGGATAATACCCAGTCAGATATCTATAACCACCATTCAAGACAGAAAAAGGTGGAGAATAAACTGTGTTCTTTCCATTTGGAAATCTTAATACCTTGAAAGTTAGTTATAATAAATAGAAGATGCTAATGCTTTCATGCAAGTGATCAGTTTCTGCCATAGGCATATTGGATAGACAATCTGAGTGACAGCAAACGACAAGAGATTAAGCTGTACAAGCGAAGTTGAGAAATCCTAAATTCATGTCTTTTCAACGCACAGCAAGATTATTGTTTACCTGTAGAGAGGCCGTAGCAAAGATACATCAATTATCTGTCTGTCTTCAGGGCAGTTACTGTGATGAACAAGCCACCCATGTATACAAGCAGTACAGAAAGCGTGCTCACAAGGAGCCTGTACCGCATCTTCTAACACATCACGGCAGATGGAGCATAACAGCCCTTCGTTAACGTAGCCAACGAAACGCTCAATGTCGTAACCCATGCTCTCCGCACTCTTTCAACCTATCAAAACAACACAAAGAAATAAAGCAGTCTTTGTGCTGTATCTCTATGGCTAGATCCACAAAAAAGCCTGGAAGCAATTCCAGAAATATGGAGAACTTAACGTGGATACAGGATTTCACAGATGAGAATGCAAACACTTACATCCTTTGGAGACTTTCAGATTTAAGTGAGGATTGTACTGCTGGATGTCAGAACCCCGATTTTGGATCAAGATTCTCTGAATTCCAAAAGCAAAGACTTTAGCACACAGTTGAGCTGCACTTGTTCTGAACTCTGTTACTGAACAGGTCTAGCAGCCACTGTGAAACACAGAGTTTCTATTTACTTGAATTCTACCTGAAGCAGAAATATTACAGAAATCCAACTGTAAATGTTGGCTTTCTGTTTTAATGCCTGTTATATAATGCCTAACAAACCTACAGAACAGTGTCCTTACAGACAATAGCTGTGGCAGTTTCAGATTTTGTATTTATCAACGGCACATCACTTAGTATGTTGCTTTCCTACTGGAAAAACAAAAAAAAAAAGGCTAAGATTCTGTACTCTTTGTAGACCTCCATTGCAGATGGAACAGCACGAAATCTCCACATGCCTAGAGAAATACTTAATAGTTGGGAAGGAAAAGAAGCCAAAACTGCAACTAACCCTGGAATCATGGTGAGCTACTGTCTTCTCCTACATGGTCTATTTTATAAAACTGAATAGCCTCTAAATGGATTTGAAAGCTGTGTGAAGAACAACTAACAGGCAATCTGCCCTCGTCAAAATCCCATCATGAAAATCTTAGTAGAATTTGGTAAGATTCCACAGAACGCACATATAAGAATACGTTTTAGGCTTTGCATTCCTCTTTAACACATAAAATTACTTTTGTAACCCCTGTGAGACTCGTGAAAGAGGTTTTCCTTAGTTATGAGGTTTGCTATTAGAACAGAAAATGGAGATATCCCACCTTTTTAGATTTTACTACATGTATATGTAGTTTGTCCAAATACTTCTGAAACAGTTTTCTGATCAGTCAGACACGTAATACTTCCTTCTTTCAGTTTCTCTTCATTGCTTTATTATGCCTAGGAGAAAAATTAGAGAGAAAAAGGTTTCCTAAGTTACCGAGTCTGATGTCTAACGAGCCAGCTGCTGAAGAGATGTGCTCCTAACAGCCCATTAAAACAAAGCTTTCCAAAGCAAGCCACTGTAAAACCTGCAAGAGACCTGGCTAGACTTGGGGCAGGGAGGGGGAAGGGGAGGAAATAGTCTCTATCAATTTTCAGTTATTACTGATGCAGATACTTACCACAAAACTGAACAGCCTGCTGCCGTTTCATTTTGAAGCCTTACGGTTTTGTTTGTAAGACTGAAGACAACAAAGTTCAGTATTACTGAAATCTGGTAAAAATACGTTTCTTAGCTAACCTGGTTTTACTTGCACACAACATGCAGTTCATGTTTAAAACAAAACTATCACAGTCAAGTTCCCCGCAGTGACAAATTGATGGCATTGCTCTGGTGTGTAGCATAACCGAGATTGCTCACTTAAAGAATTAAAAAGGAGGTCATCACTTAAATCCCTGCAGTTGATATCTAACTGACATCTAATGCAATATGACAAAGAGAATCTCCATCTGGATTAGAACTGTGCGAGAACAGTAAGGGACTCCAAGGACTACTGTCAAATTTTGCTCTAAAGGAAAAAAAGAACCTTGCAATTCCTCTTTGTGAATACAGTAGAAATCTGGAATTTAGGGCCTACAAGAAAGCTGGGAGGGGACTGTTTACAAGGGCCTGTAGTGACAGGACAAGGGGTAACGGGTTTAAATTAAAAGTGGGGAGGTTTAGATTAGATATCAGGAAGAAGTTCTTCATAGAGAGGGTGGTGAGGCACTGGAACAGGTTGCCCAGAGAAGCTGTGGATGCCCCATCCCTGGAAGTGTTCAAGGCCAGGCTGGATGAGGCTTTGAGCAACCTGGTCTAGTGGAAGGTGTCCCTGCCCATGGCAGGGGGGTTGGAACTAGATGGTCTTTAAGGTCCCTTCCAACCCAAACCATTCTGTGATTCTATATATCTGAGTATCAAAGCATACTTCACTGATTATGAGAGGTGCTTGTGTGAAAAGGCTATTTGCTAAGACTAAAATCAATAAAACCTGTAATGACGGCATACATAACCCAAGCAAGTAAGCATATTACCCAAATACAAACCATTTGGTTTCCATCCGGTTTGGTTTCTACTGGCATGTTTATCACACAGCCAACACCACGGCTTGCAGAGATGCTCGAGCTAGCTTTAGATTAGCTGGGACACCTACTAGCTGGCTGACCTAGTGACAGTGTTGCCGCAGCAGCAGGGAGTGCAACCTGCACAGACTCCTGATAAGGTCCCAGGCAGATTTCACGACTGCATGTAGCTCTGTCTTTCTGTGGCCACATCGTCATCAACAACACAGGGAAACCAAATGTTGGGGTACTGGGGCTGTGCTATTCCTGCAACCACAGCATGGGCGTTCCATCTTAAAAGAGTCTGCTCAAAAAAATACCATATACGTAAACAATAAGTTATTATTTTCACACTGTTGTTTCCTTGTATGTTTCTCCTGCAAAGACAGGAAATTCAGGACTTTGCTAGTTCAGTGTGAACATGATGAGAATTAAGTCTGCACAAAGCTGTCATCGTTAAGGACAGCAAGGACCATAATGGAAAATTTAAAAAGTGGAGAACAATGCTAATTATCAGCAGCAGAATGTGAAGCAAAGTACTGTTTTCCAATACTGATGAAAGCCTTGAAACATCCAGTATATTTATGCTGCAGGACTGTTACAAGGCATATATACATTCTACAATTTGAACTGTGAGCCTAAAATTCTGATTTGGCTTGGTGGATCCCAGAGGATTTGGTTTTTAGAAAAGTTTAACAGCGATATAATTTATGTCGAAGTTGTGTTTTTGCTGTCCTAGGGTCTCTGTTCTACCAGAATTGCAGATGCTGTAAGCCACACTTTGCACACACGTTGCTGATCCCTGAGCACTAAGCCTTCAAGACACTCTTTGTCATACTTCAGCAAGCTTGAAGTCTATCAGAATGCAGGAAGGAGGATTTTTATCAAGTGAGAAATAAAAGCTTTATTTGTACTTGACAGAAAAACAAAGTGCAACAAATTATATATATATATGTATATCAAAATACGAGTTTAGAGGGAGAGAGGATGGGAACTTTGAGGCAAAATAATACAATAAAGTGGGTTTCTGATGAGAATGTTTCCAAGACCGCTGTTAAGGCAGCACCATCCCACAGTGCCAGAATCCTTGTGGCTTTGAGCCTGAGACCTAGGACAGCAGCTGTCACTGAAGTCACAGACCTCTTCCAGTAGAAATTTCCTGACCTGAAGAGCCAGAGATGTTTTATCTTCTGCCAACTTCAAGAGATGCACTTGAGTCAACAGATAAGCAGAGGGAGAGCATCAGCTGAATGCCATGTGCTCTAGCAGCACAGACCACTCTACTCAGTACTTCCACCACAAAACAACATCAACTTCAGCCCTCCCCTAGAAAGTTCTCTCTTCTTGACTTGGCCTCAAAACCTCCTCTTCTATTTCTATTAGAATTCACTGATTGTCACTCTCCTTTTCTGTTTGCACCTAAAAACTACATTATTTATCACTGTCTTCTCATACTCCACTAACATTTCCAAACCTTGCCTTGTCTTTGGTTTCTCTGGTCCAGAATCTTGCCCATCACCTGGCCACTACCAGCGACACTGTCCACGAGGATATCTGGAATATGTGGGTGCCAAATCTGAAAGGCAGAAAAAACACAAACTATTACAGGCTATTTGCTTTCCATTGTTTCATACATATTTTACTTCTCCCCATAGTTTTTGACAAGCAAAAATCTCCTCCATATTTCACAAATATTAAGTAATTTTTCAATGGCTGTCATCCCACGTTGTTTGCCAGGCAGATGCACACCTAAAACCAGCCTGGAGCTCTATGTACTGCACTGCCTTCAAACAGAGATTTTGGGTGGGTATAATAGCAGGAAGAATATAGCTGGGAAGTGGTTCCCAACAACATAATCACACAGCTTGCTAAATGTCTGGCAGTGATCAAAGGTATCCCGTTGTAAAGATCCCAACACTGAGATCAGATTAGTGACTTGCAGTTTTTAATCTAGAGTAGTTTCTGAGTTTTAAAAAACGTTTCTTTTCCATGTGGAAAAGCAAATCGTAACTGTTTGAAGGGCTGGAGTGAATCAGGAGAGAACTACAGATGTGCATCACTGAGCATTTTCAGAACTGCCATGTGGCTGGAAGAACAATCTATGCAGGGATCAGGGATGAGGTGACATTAAAACACAATGTTGTTTCAGCTTCTATTTTCACAAAGATACACCATGCTTTAAATCTTTCTGGATAGAAGACAATGTTTTAGGGTGTCTTATGCCGCTCTGCCACAGTCACTGTAAGCCACCTCAAGCCAGCATTAATGCCCAAAGAGGCAAACCCACCCCTTCCACCGTGACAGTACAAGCTGTTTCTACAGACACTTGATGTATCATACTGGGTAACTGACCTGTTGTGAGACTGAACTCAGGGGGTGGGGGCTGGAGTTTTAACTTTGACAGTGACCTGCAGTAGCCCAAGCCAATCTATCCACCAGTACTGTCCTTCTAGCCTCCCTTTACTTCCTCCCTTGAATCAGTTAGAACATTTAACGCTTTCCTGAACTGGCTCAGACAACTAACCACACAGACAACTACTCACTGATCTGCTACGCTAGATTTTCTTGTAGATGGCTCAGCAAAAGCTTCAGTGACTGTAGAAGTGGGGCAAGACAGGGGATGAGAAACCACTGCCAGGGCAGAAAGGAGAGACAAGCAGCAGCAATGTCTGTGGTTAAGGCTGCTACAGAGCTACTCCCTCAGCTCCCCAGACTGGTACGCTGTGAGGTCTCATGAACATTCGTGTAAAAGAAAGGGAACAGAAGAGGATGAGAATGAATGGATAGCAATACCAACTTACACTGATGTAAAAAACCGACAGTCAACAAAAGCTTCTAAAATAACCAGTACAAGGCATACAATTAATTTAAATTCTAAGCTTCTACCAGGAACTACCCAAGAAACCAGAACTACTTTGGCAAGGAATATTTTTAAATAACACTTCCATCTGCTGTCCGGCTGCAAAACCTCTCAGGTATGAGAAATGTCTCAGACCACCTTCTAAGCTCTGAAGGGCTGACTCTGCTGCACAGAGAGAAGAGCAAGGCCAGAAGGGCTCTCCTCAGAGGCTCTGGTGGGGAGAGGGGCTTGGCACAGGCAGGTCTCTGGATCATGCCCGGGTAAGATTTTCAGGAATGGCCACAGAGAACAACACTGGTCTAGGAACACTTGGAGCAGCAGCGTCGCGCCAAGCAACTGCACTCGAGTGGCCTCCAACTCCCACAGGCTTACCGTTATCTCCCCGACAGGATGGCAAAGCACCCACCAGCCCGGCCCAGGGGCTGAACGTGCAAGCGCCAGGCCTGCCGGCGGCAAACGGCCCCTGACAAACGCC
>NW_010227316.1:0-17818 GCF_000690775.1 Eurypyga helias
GGGGGGGAAAGGTCCTTGCACTGCTTGAAATAATTAGGAGAGGCTATTAGGAATAAGAATAAATGTCAGTTCGCAGTACTTGCCAAACAGAATAGGCAAAAGTACAGGTGGCTTCGGAACAGGCAATAGCTATGTAGACTATGATGGCTGGAAAACAGGTGATTAAAAGAGATATGAAAAAAGTCCAAAATGTGGGGAGGTGATGGAGCAGGCCAACACTCCAGCATAAGAATTAACAAACCAAGCTGCTGGATACATGTTTAAAAGAAGTAGGAAAGGGTAATTTCTTACCAAATGTGTAACTGAGCTACAGGACATTACTGGATCCAGACTGGCTGGGACCTCAAACCCAGCAGTGGGCTGCTCACCCATATGCTATGAAGTTTCTCATATCAATGTGGTACAATGCATTAAATCTTACATGCATGAAAACATGCAAAAAGTTAATTGTTTAAAGAAAAAAAAGTAAATAGAGATAAGTGGCTTCCTCAAAGCTAAAAGGCACTAATAACTACAAAGAGTTTGAGCAAGCTGAGAGGAAGAGAAGAGGCACTGCTAGGGCTTATTTTCAGCAACTTCCTGGCCCCCGCCATAGCTATGTGCAGTTGTCAAGAACTATGTGTTCCACTCATGGTTCCTCGTCTTCCACTGTGCAGTCAAACGACGGAATCTATTTTCCTCCAAGATCACCCCAAAAGCACACTCACTGATGTCCTGTTCCTCTTCTGTAACTGATGAACGACACACTGAACAGAAAAGGCCTCGTTCCTAGGAAGCAGCAGACCTAAATGGAGCATCACCTAAGTTCTGGACAGTGATTTCTGCGCTACTGTGCTGGTAGAGAAAAGCCACCTGCTGCTACGAAACGCTGACTGCAGCCAGGACAGTGGTATGGGTGGTTACTGCTGGTGAGCAGAAACCTATGGCTTACTAGGCATAACAGATGCTGTGCCACTATCCTCTCCAAATGTGCCCTTGGATGCTAAGAGAGTGCAGGTCATCCAATTTGACTTTTATTCATCTCCATTCACATAACTTTTGGCATTTAATATCATTATTTGGTGCAGGCAATAACGTGATATTTTATGAAGCAAAAAAACTTGCATGAGTGATTAGTTTCTAAGTTGGACTTTGGGTAGAAAAATTAATTAAATACTTTAAAAAATATTTTTTACTTGGCTGCTGTTAGCAGTTGCTCTGCAATAGCCTGGTTGAGCTCTAGCCATACTTTTCTCAGATCCACTGTGACTTTCTGGACAAAAACTTTAAATTGTATGAAGAAATTTGAATTCAGCTTTTGAAAATACATGATATGCAGGGCCCAAATGTTGCCTGCAACTTTTGGGAACTGCCTCACATACCTACAGAAGAACTGCGATGCAGTTTCAGATTCAGTCTGTATTCACACTCGCAACAGTTATCACAGAAGTAGTATCTTTTGTAACTATTTTTAATTACCTTTTGGACAATATTGAGCAGCAAAGCCTCTTACCCTGGTGATTTAAACCAAGGGTATTAGCCAAAGAAAGACTGATCAAATCTTCTGATTTTCGTAAGACAAGAAAATGTATTTGTACATAAAGAAGCAAGTGTGCTGGAATAAGCTTAATCTATTTAATGGATTTTAAAAACCCAACAATTGTGAAACTAAATGAAGGGAACAAGTTAATTTAGGCATTTATACAGTTACCATTTCTGCATCAACTTTCACAATAAATGAGTAAAACAATTCCCATAGCAACCTCCTGCACTGTATGATGCAGTTGCTCACGAAACACGAAACACCTATCTAAAATATACAAATTAAAACATAATGGGAATGTGGATAGCTCTTATACTCTAAAAGCAATAAATTTTCTTGGACACACATTAGATAGAAAACTATTTTTATGCTCATCTTGTGACTTTCTTCAATCAATCAATTTTCATTAATAAAATGGCCCTCATACAAACACCTCCAGGCACTGTACAAACTAAATATAAATACTGCAAAATTTTAACAAGTTAAATTATGTATTTTTGCTTTCCAAAATACTAACATTTATATTCTTCTAAAGAGAGATAACTGAAACGCATACAGTAAGAGAATCCTGGCACCTAAGAACTTCACTTCAAAAAGGTACAATGTGATTACTTTTGCCAGTAACATCGTTTGCTTTGGCTGTTGCAGAGCCCACGAATTTTAATTTATGACAATTGACTGAATATGATCCTGTGGAAATTCCTGTCAGGGATATGAGTCTGATCCAATGCCCCAGAAGGAAAATCTTTCCACTTACCCACTAGGACTCATTAAAAACAGCCAGGTAACATATAGGCTCTTGTTCCTAAACTGCTCTCATTTTCATATATGTAAGCAGTGGCACAAACATATAGCCCCTAACCCTGGAAAAATAAGCACCCTCCCCAATAAAATCAGAAACATGAAATACAAAAACTTACATTTACATTCCACAGAGAATTACTACATAATACCTAAACTTTAGCTTTAGTTTCCAGCTCTTACTGTGTGATGAACGAAGGCCTCTCCTTGCAGTAATTTAGTTCTGGTAAAAAAATGCTTTAACTATTTAGGTTTTGTTTTTTTAGACCAAGCAGGCCAATCCTCACCTACCCTCAACCCCTCTGTCCCTCATCTCTCGCGTGCAAACAGCACTAACATCAGCAGAGCTGAAAGGCGCTGTCTTCATTTAAGTTTTTGTTTCTCACTTCACCCAAAAACCTAGAAAAAACCTGTAATAATTACGTCCCCCCAGCAGTACTGTAGAGTATTTCCTGTACAGGGTACCTTGCAGAGGTGCTGCCAGCAGGGGCGGCCTCGGTGAGGAGAGGCCGGGGATGCCCCCGCTGGATACAGCCCGTTCCAGCCGGCTTCCAACCCACCCACCCCAGGGCGCGACCGTCCCCTCAGCCACCATGGCAGTGCCTCAGGGAAAAGAGATTGAGGAGAGCGCGAAACCGCCACACAGGCAGCGGAGGAGGGGGAAAAAAGGTGGAGAAGCAGGCCTGAGAACAGCTAGAGCAGTGAAGAAAAAGGTGAGGTGGTGCTTCGTGGGGAAAGGAATGCTTCATTTCTCACCACCCACATCTAATTTATTGCAAATTAAAATAAATTAATTGTCACCAGGTCAGGGTTGTTTTGCCAGTAACAGTAATTGGTAAGCCATCTCCCTGTCTTTATCTTAACCCACGAGCTTTTTTTCATCCCATTTTCTCCCCAGGCTGCCCAATGCTAGCACACCACACTGACCTATTGTCCTTACGGAATCATAATACTGGACATTTTGCTAATACTGTGAAGGATGTTTATATACTATTAACATTATGCAAACTTACTGCGTTTATTCTAAAGACTAATAGCCCTAGAAGTGTGAAATTAAGAATGCAGCAATTTAATGTACCAATCTTACTGCCCCCCAGGTAACATGCTTCAGAAGTCTTTCCTACATTACTGCAATGTAAATAACAGCACCCCAACTATAAGGTTGTTTAAAATTTATAGCTCAATTAAAGTAAATCAGAAATAACGAAATCTAGGCTGTTATGGCTTGTTTCTGTTAAGGACCCCAGATGTTGTCACAATTGCTAAAACTTTTCCATAAGAAAAAGACTATCTTACAGAATTTACGTCGATCCCACTGCACCGAACAGCTATTGATACTAAGGAGGTTTACTGCATGTAAAACAAGCAGACTTTTCTTGTTTCACGGCTAATTTAACAAAAGAAATGGGAAATATCTCTGTTTGAAACTGAGAGTTGAAAACATGATAAATGTTAACAGAAGTGAAGTACCAAAAGCAAAAGAGGAGAAGTTGCGGAAGCCAGGGTATGTACCTGCTAGAAGGGGAAAAGAAGGAAAGCACAAGTAAGTAGTGGCAGGCAAGTGTGTTACTGCGGGGTGTCCTGGCTTGTAGACTCTAACCGCTTTGGAATAGCTCCGCGCACACATGCAGCCACACACGCACAAGGACAAACATACAATTCCAGTACAGAAAATGAAAAAGATCAAGTAAGCTGGTATTTAAAGCATGCAGATGGTCTCACAAAACAGCAGATGCACTTCTGATGTTACTCAGCAGTAGCTTTTCCACCTGCCCTTATCCGGAGTCTTGTGCAGCGATAACAAGAAAAATGCAAGCAGCTGAAGAGTTAAGTAATGAAATCAGGAGATAGAATAAAAGACAGATGATGGAGTAGAAGAAGAAATTAATGGGAACAATGAAAGAATAAACAGTCAAAATGTTAAAATGCAGGTAAAGACAAGCACCAATATGCTGGTGTCAAAGGTAAAGTAAGAGAGATTAAAGTCATGGGTTACTGATGCCATGAAGCATTTATTTTGATATGATTCTGCTGCCCTGAACTGTAATGTAAAATGGACCCTTTCAAAAACTGCCTGCCAGCAGTCTCAGAAAGGCCTTGTGTTGCATCCTGCCTGTAGGAAATGTAAACTGTCCTTGATGTAAAGCAACTGAAACTTTTAAACAAAATACAAAACTAAACTTTATTTCATGTGATATGACCATTAAACACTAAAAAAGGTCCTTTCTGAAATGTTACTAAATGGAAGAGATTTCCAGGATAGCTCAGAACTGATATAACTATGCTACCTTAAAACAGTGAAATTCCCACTGATTTCAGCAGAACAGATTTAAAGACTTCTAAAATTCCCGTATTTGTGGATTTCACTATTGGGATACATGCAATTCTGTTGTACATATGATTCCATCACCGCTGCACACCTTTCAGTAGATATAAGGAGAAATAAATATACAATGGATTATTTCAGCTTCTCAGAGCCAGCCTTCCGTCGACTGTACTGATTGTAATGAAACTCTTCGCCTGAAACAAGCAAACCAGATCAGGCCCTTGAGTTCAGAATATTCAAATCACTCTGTAGGGGCCTTTCTAAGGATTCAAGACATCCATTAAAAACAGAATGATTTTTAACATTGCAAAGAACAAAACGTAGCCTTCTTCTTGGTGACCCTGCAAACATGGCAGGCTCTACTCAGTTGCCCACAGCGTGCCTAGAATCCAAGATAATCCCATGTAGCCTCCAGCTGTCACTTCTGAAGGGCGTAGGTCTCCTGTGTCATATCTGCCAGTCCTCTCCAGGTATCTCAGATGTGCAGGACACAGAATCAAGCCTACCATGTCTGGGCAATGTTCAGCCGATTTTATATTGTTTTTACAATTCTTCAATAGTAAGCAATTATAGCAACATTTAAATCTGCTCAGGTAAATTCTTACATTTGGAAGCTCATCTGAGGCTTAATCAAAGAATTCCACACTTACCCTTGTTCTTTTGCATCTTAGCCACTTATTTTTCTGATGAATTTAGAAATCACTTTCCCAATGCCAAAATCTCTGTATGAACTATTAAAACTTTAGTTCAACCAACATATACAAAATACAAACTAATATGTCTACACTAATCACAAAGCAAAGACATGAATTTTGCTGATAAATCCAACTTTCTCATGTGCCAGATAGGTATTGAAACAGTGTTCGCTGACACACAGTAAAAAATATATATATTTGCAATGTATTTTTAACCTCTTTCACTGCTGAAGTCAATAAGCTCTGAACAAAATTACTATGGTTAATTATGGTTTTTCTCTTTCAATCATTGTGGTGTAAAATAGAGGGATTTTAGTTGGTATAAAGTGTTAATTCCAACACGAGTTTAAATTTAGTGTTTCTAATGCACCTCTATGTTGTGATACGTGAAGAAACCCGCAAAGCAACAGGTGGCTTGAATTGTTTGACTGATCCTGGTTACTTCATGAAATGAAAGTACAGTACTGCAGTTTCATTTAGTAGCTAATGTCATCCATGTCAAAATTTCAATAGAAGTGAAACATATAAGATTTTTTGAAAGATACTTTTCACTTTAAAAATTTCAGCTAAGTGGAAAATACTTTTTCTACAGTTTCCCTATATCTCCTCTCTTTTGTGACACCCTACTTTATCGGCATTGCTTAGATGGAACGGAAAAACCTTTGAGGACTAGTCACTGCTATATTTACAGATTAGCAAATTTAATATATATCACATCTATTGAATTCTAATGTGTGTTTTTATTTACTTGCTACAAACCCCAACACAAATCAGAAATGTTTGCACACAGAAATTTCTGAAATTAGTTGTGCTGTTAGACTGACTCAGAATATTTTTTCCATTTTTTGAGTGTTGTAAGAATTCTGCAATTAGAAAAGCAATCTAACAATATACTGACAAAAATCTGCAGCTGCGATTATGCCCTCCACGATATAAATATTTTGGTATACACTGAAAAATTCATCATCGGATGTATTCTGGAGCCGTTTGTGCTTTCTGATCAAAAGGTGGTTTAGAGATATATGGAGAAGATGCGACAAAACAAGTTAATCTATATTAGAAGAAATAATGCAACTCACTCAGTGTAATTAGAATTTTTCAAGTAATGTTTTCTGCCAGAGTATTAATCTACAATGAATCAACAAGTGTTTTCTGGGAATCACGTACTATGAAAAGGAACTTGGGATAAGTCCTCAATGAAACCTCTGCCTCCAAGACACACAGATGGGATGGGATGGGGGGAGAAGGAAGAATCCACCACTATGAGAGGGGAGGATGGATTTCTTATCAGTAATAGATCTAATCTTATCACAAAAATGAGACAGCTACCTATCAAAGCTGTCATCGTGGGTAATGGGATGTCAGGACATTAGCAGCACACCAGCTCCACAAAGTTAGTCAAGATTTCATGGTAAAACCAAATTCCTAACCAAAACACAACTTTGCTTTTCTTTTTAAATATCTCTATAAACTTCAGTCGCAAAGAATGGAGAAAGATACACTAATCAACCCTTCCAATCTAACACAATGAGCCAAGCGGCTGCTACCTCCAATCAGACAGAGATCACTCTGCTTCACCACAGGAACACAGTACCTGACCTGAAGAACAGAGTATCCAGAAAGCTCATTCTCTGTAGGACAGTCATTACAGTGACTTTCCTCCATTGCAGATAAAGAAGTAGCAGTAAGAGATGAGAGGTCTGTGACAGATCTCTAAATGTGTGTAAGAAACCCGACCTGTCATCCTGGGACTAGCAACGTAAGACCTCAAGCACCTCACCCAACTCTGCCTCATGCTGATACCAGTAGAGTTGCTGGGTAGCTAGGCTTAGCAAATCTCCCATTCCACCTATGGTATGAAAAAGGGATGACACAAGAATGCAGAACGTAAGCCTCCTCTAAGATACAAGATGTAGTTGTCCTGCTACCCTGAGAAGTGAAAGGGTTGTACAGACAGTGATCACCACAAAAAAGGTATTACACTGCACCTAGACCTAGACCTTCGCTTCCTCTTTCTGATTCTGAAAACTGTCCTTAAAAAGGCCATGCTGTCAGAGATAAGCACCAGAAAGCTGAGCATAGATATATTCTCTGGGTTTGATATATCTGCAGCTCCTCTACAGCCCCATTAACTCTTTCTGCAAGGTAAAGATCTGGCTTTGCATGCCTTTTGCTGGAGAACATTAACATGGTATTTCTTATGATGCCCAGAGGTGTGCACCAAAGCGATTCACAGATTCTGCAGATTGTCTGAGCTCCAAAAGAACAAATTTCTCATCGAGAACAAAGACCCTTAGCTTGGAGGTACTCCAAGTGGCTTTTCTGGCCTTTTAATGAGGTAAATCAAACTGCCAGGAATGGCAAGGGAAATATGGAAAGATCTATGCTGCCAATACCTTTGGGATCTTTTCACTGTACCAGTGAGGATAACCTTAGTAAGACACACCTGAAAAAGACTCAAAGTTCCCATTTACAACTAAAGACTCACTTCTCCTATATGCTATACAGACAGCAGAAATACAATTTCCCAGAGACAGAGGCAAAACCAGAAGAAAGACAGAAGCAGTGATTAAACATGATATCAGCAGGCAACCAGCATGCAGACACATTATTATTTCTTAGTAACAGTTAATTTCCTTATATGTTTGCTTTAGTCTTGAAAGAAAAAAATGCATGCATTTAATTGAAATGCTCAGTAGCTTTTTCAATATTCCTTTTTTATAGATCAAATGCACTTTATGTATATGAATATATTGGCATTTTTCACTTCCATTTTTTTCTTGTTACTACTGTAACAGTAGTGAAAGAATTCATTACTTATGTTCAGCTTTTGCCTCTTTCACTTTCATAATCAGATTTTGAACAATTCTTCCCTATTCAAATACTGTTACAATGTTTACATATTTATTTTATATATATGTTATTGTTGCTTTCCATAACTACTTATAAAAGTACTTGTATTTGAAAACAAGCAAAATAACACCCAATGCCTGTCAAACAAATCAAGAGTATTTTTGCTAAAATGCAAACAGTCAATAATTTGAGAGATTTTGCCAGCATTCTATGATTGTCTATGATTTTGAGCATTAAGTTTTAAAATATTCCATTTATGTGACACTTTTACACTATACTGTCACAAACGTACACTCTAAGCCATGACAAGAATTGCTCACCAGCATAAGCACAAACACAAGTCAGGAGTAACAAATGCTGCGTTCACCCATGAACAAACAGGATATACTACTACACTTGTGATTTTTTTCCTGTTATTTTTAATGAAGATAAAATTGAAAAACACATATTTTATACCTAAATATATGACATACCATCAGGCTCTCCAGTTTTGCATATTTTCATGGTTGAAGAATAAACTCCAGAAAATATTAACCTCCCACAGAGATCACCTTGACATGCTTTTGCTGCAGAAAATAGAACATTATACAAACTACTGAAGCCTGAAGCATACTCAAAACATCACATCCTATTTGTAAAATGCACAGCAAGAATAATAGGATCAGTAAGAACATTTAAAAAGTAATGTGTTATATTCATTTTTAACTCTAGAAAAAGAGAGATTTCTCAAAAAGCAGACATGCTTACTTAGCAACAAGCTCAGACTATGCTGAACATACCTGTTGGATAAATTCTGCTTTATTTTACTCTTACAATCTCAAAGACATGAAAGAATAAAATTAAGCCATACCCACAGAAATATGTATGCCTGATATGAATACCACAGGAGTAGCTACTGGACAACCAGTGCCCTTACATGGAAAACTGGCAATCACCTCAGAATTTCCCAAAATTGTATCTGAAAGGGATCTAGTATGCAATTTAACTTACTTTGAAGCACAATGACATATGTAAAAGCCTTAATCTAAAAATTACAGTGAACTTCTAACTATGTCTGTTCTTGAATTGAGAAAAACCGGTGTGAAGGTTCAGGATGTGTGAAGGTTCAGGATGTGTGAAGGTTCACAGGTTCGTGCAAACTGCCACGGGACTTCTGATCATAAAGAAAGGGTTATGCAAGTTAAATCCAGTTATGATTTTAATTTTTTTTTAAAGGAATTGCAAAAGAACCGTGTTATTATAGCTGTGATAGTAAAAATTAACCTTAGTGAGTCAGGAGAACCCATCCAGTTCTAAATTCTAGGGCCAATACACAAATTCACGCTGAATATTAGTATATATAGAGAAAGGACAGTAATGCAAACAATTACATGAGGACAAATAATATAACATCATCTAATAACAAGTTTCATATAAAAATATGCCTTTTTTGTCATTACTTGTACTTTGCTCCCTAAAGGAATGTTCTACTAAACATATTTTGTCTTTTAATTTCTCCAAGTCCTCAATAAAGAGAGCAACACAAACTCAATAAAGATGACAACACAAAAGAATAAGAAATTACAACTATGAAAAAAAAAATAGGCGACATATAGGCATGTTTCATTTAAAGAAAAAACAATTCCACAAGAAGGAAAACATTGTCTATTTGCTTAGCAGTAAATAAAATTGCAGCACATAAACATGGAAAAAGCACACTAATCCATGTAGTGTATTCGCTGGCAAGACATTGTTTTCTACTACAGAAAGTACTGAGATACTCAAGAACTTGATGGCCTTCAACTTTTCTTGGGGCTGTCCCAAATGTCTGTTAGATTAGACTAGCTAGAAAACGAAAAGGATTTCTGATATTCTTATCCCAATATGGTCTTTCTATGCTGGTGAAGAAGAGAGGGAAGGAAAGAAAGAGGGGGAGGAAAAGAAGAGAGGACAAAGGGAAGGGGTGTGGGGAGGAGAAGAGACACACAAATACATATCATCTATTTTAGTTCATTTACATCTTTGTTATACTCATAAAACCTTCACTAAATACAGTGGTATGAAGACATTTCCTCCAGTCCATTACAGAATAGCCTCATCATCTGGCAACAGGAGAATTTATGGATTTGGCACTACTGAAGACCATACTGGTTGGACACTTTCTAAATTTCAGTTTTCTCCCACCAGTTTTTCTGCCAGAATAAACCCCTTTCCATTTTTTAAATAGTTCACATTTTCACTGGTTTGGAAAAGATTACATGTTTCAAGTTACTACCATTAAAATTGCCTCTGTCCACATCACCTCTTCTGAAGCACCAGCTGTTTTTCCAACACTTGAGGAGTAGGAACAGAAACTTCAAAAACCTGTAAGGTACTGTGGTGGAGGAAGGAGAGGGGACCAATATGGAAGGAGCTAACACAACATTCAGGGAGAAGCAGATAAATTTCTGGAGGTTACCATGATGCATTTGTACAGAAATTGGTAGATTTAAGAGCTGCTGTGCTAGAAAACCATTGTTTCATTGTATGTTTCATGCAACATTTAAGTATTCTGATGTATCCTTAATATAGGCAGCAAAACTGAGGTTTTCCAAATCACTATAGGTTCAAGCAGGTGACCTACAATTACACCGTTTTTAGGCTCCCTTTTTATTTTTTTCTGTAATCTGCTTTATTACTGGGACTATGAGAGAACACATGCTGTAGAAGTAAAACTGAAAAGTTTAATCTAGGACTCTGATGGGAACAGGCTGGGTACTCCAGCCACATACTCTTGCCTGCAGATTTCCTTCCATTCAGGAGTAAAATAAGTACTATATTTCTCCCACTACATCCAAAAATTCAGTGTGTTCTCACATCTGCAACTGGTGTCTCCAGTGGAAACCAACAGTAATACACAGACTAAGGAGAGTGGGAAGAGTGGCCTCAATAGGACCAGAATATAAAGACCTCTCATAAATACCTCTCGTGAAGTAAAAAATACAGCTTGCCAAACGCTGCTGCCCCAAAAAATCTCTGTATCCCCGAGCTCCGCATACTTTGTTGCACATTGATTATGTGAACCAGAGTATCCACTGGGCTACATAAAGTGCAGTTACTGCAGTATCTTTTAATATCCAAGGAATGATAAAATTATATAGGAGATCGATGTCAAATTATCAGAAAAAGTATGTCTCAGATGCATGGTATTTTCTAAACTTTTGTTGGACTGCTTTCTGCGTTATCCCTTCCTTCTTTCTGTCATGAATAACTCAGGATCCTTTCAAAAACTGAACTCAACATATTTCATAATTCCACAGGATTTCACAATAATCAGATGATTTTTTCAGTAAGTAATTTTGTCTGTCATTTTCAGTGAAAGCAAAAACTATCTTTCAGAATGACAAATGAAGGAAAATAATGTAAAAACTTAAGAAATTTCATAAACACATTCTGTCAGTAATATCTATTACTGGTAGAGTTTACAGTGGGAGGAAAAGGAACATTCATAGAAGATCCTTATAAATTCCAATTATGTGAGTGGTTTTTGGAATATATTTCATACATTTTGGCAAAGCTTCACTCACCATGTAGATTTCCAAAGTAATGTACTGAGCGAAACAGGTGTATGAACTGTTTCATGAAGTAAAATTCTATGAGCAATTAGCTGCTGAAGTGTCATCAGTCAGATACTGAGAGCTCTTTCACGTGCATTGTCACCGCACTCTTAGCAAATCCTCAATGTATTCATTAGGGAGGAAGAAAATTGAGACTTATCTCAACAGAAGAGGCACACAAAGCATTTAGAAAAAGCTGCACACAAAACGTGGTGCAACATGAGTTCAATTATCTCCTTATGCTACAGTATGAGCGTGCAGGATGTGAAAATAGAAGGGAAATAGTACAAGTACTGAGATGTAGCCTGCACAATATAGAGAGCAGTTAAGTAAAGGGCATTAAAAAAAAAAGTTAACTAAGCACTGTAGTGAAGAGAAAAAAAACCACAAAAAGATGTGAGAACAAGGCACCTGAGGGCACCATGGCCTGGAAGGCAGTTGTGTTTGGAGGATCATGTCAGGCCTCAGACTGAGATCCTTTAATGCCATAAAATGGCAAAAGAATCAGTTATTTTAAGTTGGTTTGGGTTGGTTTTGTGTTTTTTTTTTTTTTTTTTTTTTAATTCTGGTGCTCACTTTATTTCACGTTTAAGTAAAGACAGTTAAATTAAAGCCTTTTTTTTTCCCCCATGATTTATATCAAGAGCTCATGGACACTAATGGTATTTATCAGTATTTGGAAATATTGACAGAAATTCAAAACTTTTGTAAATTGCACTGAAAGGCCAGATGCCAGAATCACATCCAGAGAGTCACTCCCTAGTGCTATTCAAATACTTCCTTAGGTCCTTACACTGTGAAAGCAGTGTGCAGCACAGGTAGGATCAGAGGTCTACGTACGTAAGACACACGGGCTCATCTCAGCTGGGCATTAGACTTGGTGCCCATTTGCACATGACAAACATTAATTAGGATGTAAAAAATAAAAGGGAAACCTGCCATCGAAACCTGGCAGGGATTGCTCACACTCTCAGCACAGCAGTTCCTTTTTCAGTAACAATCAATCTCACTTTTCAGCGCAGTCCAGATACAGCTCAGCAGAACATTATGGACATGTACAGCATCTTTTTGGAACTAATAAAAAATTTAAATATAAATTATAGTTTCACACTTCTGAAATCTTTCTATTTAAATGAGACCTAGCATCTGACAAAAATGATCTCACTACAGTGAGCTCTGAATGTGTTGGGGCATGGGGGACAGCAGTTTAGTTCTACACATCGTTTCCTGATGTTTTCCGAGTACAGCCAGGGAGAATTTCTTTACATTTCTGTGGAAAATTCCTGAGGAAGAAGACAATATGAACTGATTCAAACATTTTACTGGCCAAGTTGGCAAAAACGCCAAGTGTTTGTTCTCAAGCAATAATCCCAGCCTAACTACAATCGTGTTGAAATCATGATATGCAAAGCTGTTCTCCAATTCTTTTCCAGATACTGAAAGCACCAAGTACATTCAGGAAGACTGACCAGCATTAACAAAGATCATCAGTCCAGTTTAAAATGACATCTGACTAAAAGCAGCTCCAGCAGCTCTAGTAATGTTGTGTCGAATCTCTGTCATCCTGATCTTAAAGCACCTGCAAAATATCTAGAACCAGTTCAGACCAATTTAGGTCCCCAAATGACATTAAAGCAACCGAAGCCTCTAAACAGTCAATGGAGGCAAAGAAAAAGGTGTTTCTAAAGCATCTGAAGAGGTTTACCACAGAACCCTACAGTTGTCTGAAGCACTTTCAGAAGGAGCCTGGCTCTCTCCAGGGACTATTAACAGATTTCACATATACTAACCTGCTAGCATAGGTACCTAAAATTAGGCTGCAAGAATACATTATTCTTCCTTGTAAACAGGAACTTGTAATAGAAACTACTGAAGTTGTGTTTTCTTTTAAAAAGTTGAGAAGGCAATAAAATAACTTCCTTCACATCTCTTTTAATATGAGACTTTTGATCTTTATGCTTCTGTCCTGTGGCATCTTTATTAAAAAAGAAAACACACACACACACAAAACCCTCAGAAAATGATCTTCACATAACAAGCAATGTGTTTACTGCTTCCAGCACAGAAAACCATCTGCTTATTATCTCTGATACTATGAGCTTCTGCTTTATTCTCTGCTAGGCCATCACAACCCAATGTCAGCAGTGCTGCTCACAGGTGTACCAGAACAGCACACGACAGCGTAGAATGAATTTTACACTGGTAAAGACTCTATCAATGCCACCTTTAGAAGACTTTCCAACAAGTGTCGATGGTGGAGCAGAAGAAAGGCTGCAAGATTAAAATCTGCACTGCCCTCATTTTTGCAGTTTGCCCAGCAGTTCCAAATGACCTGCTTCCTGCTTTGATCACTGATTTTACTTCAGAGTCCTGCACTGAAACTCTGTTGCAGTGTTCAAAGATCTCCATTTGGATATGGCCTCCCTGTCATACGTCATACACCTCCATAAAAGCTGTCTTCTGTGCACATCTGATAACACAGCTACTTAAACAGATGCTCTGGTATTCAGAATCTAACCAGTTAAAACATGTTTTGCATTTGCATTACAAACCTTACATCTGGTACATAAACAAATGTGTTTCAGTAACTAGTAATGTTTTTATCAGCCTAGCTTAAACAGCATCTGACTAAAAATGCCTCCTGTAAAATTTTGGGTTGAATCTCCGTAGTCTTAACCTTTTTGTACCTGCAACACAACCCTACAAACTTGGTTCAATTAAACAGGACTTGACATACCATTAGACTAACCAAATACATTAAAAACGCAGATGTCAGCTTTCCAAATAATATCTGGTAAAGAACAATATGAAATATTTACAGCTTTACAAAAATGTCTGCTTTCCCCAACACATCAGTCACTTCTGATCACTGTCAGTGTAACTTCATTGTGGCACGCTGAATATATTGCTTTAAGTTGGAATGGAAATTTGTTTGATAGTCTTCTAAGAGCATAAGGACTTTTCTAATCAGTTTTAAATAGACAACATACAGGTGTATGTGCTGAGGGAATTTAGACTCTTCTGGGATTTGGTTCCAAAGCTCTTTAATTTTAAAATATTAATATAGAAAGCATATATAGCAACAAAGATATTACAATAGCCTGTAAAAACTCCAAACTGGGATTAAAGAATTCCAATTTATTTTTGAAGTTTGACAGGAAAACAAGCCATTCAAAAAGGTAATCCACAAAATAAATGTGGGGGGAAGTAAGGCAGAGTCCTACTGTCAACAGTGCTGCTACAAACTCTTCTTACGGCTAAAGGAACACAGGTTCTATGGCAAAATGATGTATCAGTACTTTAAAAGATTTTGAAGACTGATCAAATCAGAGATCTTCAGAGATGGGGAAAAAAAAAAAGACTGTAGCAATTAAAAAGAAAAATAAGAAAAGGACTTGAGCTTAATGAAGACAGGAAAACACAGGTGAAAACTGACTGATAGCACAGATCATTTGTCATCTGAATGACAATCAGTTTCTCTTCAAAGAGAATAAAGAAAGAGGTGAGGATGGAAAGGCAGTATTAGTAGGGCTTTCTGGGGAAAACAGAACTAGAGAGAGAGACTAATGATATAAAAGCATTTTTAAGGGTATCAATGTGTGGAGAACAGACTAACAACTAAAAGCATTTAAAAAAAAAACAAAACTAAAAGAAAAATAAGGACTAAATGGACATTTGCTAAATTTTTTCTAACGATTTTGCGATTTTTAAGTATTCTGAGGTATTACAAGTAGGTCATATTTTCAGATCTAAAAAACAGAATAAAACAGATAGTGGTGATTACTCCCTGTTATAGGTGACAGAGTTACAGCTTCTAACACTTCCTCCTGCTCTCCATGCCTATACCTGGCCAAAGAACTGAAAGACATCCCTCCCCACCGCTGTGTGAGACTTCAGGTAGGTAGGGCCCAGATGGTTGAGGCCACAGACAACTTCAGTAACACCAGCAAATATCCACAACCAAACCGATCGCCAGCAAAAACTACATGCAAAAGAATCTGACAAAAACATCTAAATCACGGGCATGAATCCACATTTATTTATACTCCCTCTTTGAAACACTGGTGCAATGTTTGGCCCTAGCTGCGTGTAGCCATTCAGACAATACTGGTGGAAAAGCAATCTGAAGTTTTCCCTCGCTGAATACTTACTGCCCAGCTGATGGCCTTTTTCAGGATTAAATCCTGTCTGCCCCTGTAACACTACCCACGTCACCTACACTTTAAAGCTGTGCCACTATAAACCTTCAACCCTGGAAGGTGCTGTATCAGCCTCCCACACGCTCACCTTTCAACTGGACTTACAGGGCAGACAGACTCACTGTCTCACGCTCCACATATCACTGCCTTGGATCTGATCTCCTTTTTAATCACACGGAGGTTCTCTCTTTTTTTTTGGCTATCAGTAGCCAATTCACATAGTATCGACACTGATAAGAGTCCTAGATGAGCTATTTCATGACTTTTCCTGACTATGACTTCCTGACAATATCTTACTCTTCCTGGCAAGAGTTTAAGTGTTCCGCACTGAACATGGCCCACAATTCAGCCACAACCTCATATTGAGTCTCCCCATTACTCGTTACTGCATAATAAATGAAGCTGATCAGATCCTTCAAGACAATGCTTTTCTAGAAATATAGGAAGGATTATAGCAAGGGGAAAATACAACACTACAAAAAAAGCAGGGAAGAAATGAACAGAGGAGCAAGGCAACACAGGTACTCAAGGCAGGTAAGTTTTCACAGGTATTTCGGCTGGATAGCAACTTCAAGCAATATAGTTTTACAAGTGTTTATTAAAAAAAGAAAGGAAGCAAAAAAGCTTCAGGAAAATAAATACAGTAGGGACTCTGAGTAAGGCAAATCAGAATGCTGCTTGGGGTCTTTGCTTCAAGTCCAAAGGGTCTTTTTTTATTTTCTATGTGAAAAGCAGAATAGAAAAAGAAAGTGAAATAAATAAATAAAGCCTTCTCGTTTTAAGGACACACACACACAAGCATTCACATTCACTCTCACACACACAATTTCAGAAGGGACTGAGCTTCAGTCTACAGTTATTAATCCTGCAATCTTACTGTGAGTTCATATCAGCTGTTTTACTTAGCTCCCCATATATCCTCCTTTGTTTGGAAAATAGCTCAAGAAGTCTTCTCATTGTTGAGCATGCCTGTAACATATTGCAAGACAATCTTCTAAATATGCCAGTTGATGTTTTTTGTACATTCAATAAGTTTTGAGCACGGAACTTCAAATTTCTCTATATAAACATTTAAATTTTTATACTATTTTGCAGCTTCTTAGCTGGAATTTTTATTTAATCAGTATGCTTATTACAACAAATAATGACAGGAGTCACATTTTGTGTTTCTGGACAGAGTCTTCGTAACAGTAACAAATTCAGTAATGACTGCTAGTATGCAGGTAAAGATTAATAAAGAAATCAAAACTCAAAAAAATAATCAAAAAAGAACAAGGCAGATAGAAGTGACACTTTACAAATATAAGACTGAAGTTCTGAAATAAAGAAAATTTGAGATAAGACAAACTTCTATGACATCTTAATTTAACATATTAATGAGAGTGAAAGGTAATTAAACTGTATATACTTAGGGTTTAAAACTTAAGTAGCTAAACAAAAGATCCTTCCAAAAATATGTATGTACCCGAGGCCGGAGACACTCAACTTCTTAAATGCCTAGAACAAGGATTCTTCAGAGTAAGCTTGTTCCTGTTGAAGAATGTTGCAAAACTGCAGAAGTACAGCCATTAAATGACTAAGGCAAAAAAAGGAAGAGCAGCCACCAATGAAATCCAAGAGCCCCCATTCGATAGATTTTAAACCACATGGATGAGGAAGAACATTTACTGGGCTTCAAAACACATATTGCATGCCCCTGAAACAAACGTGGATATAGTCAAATGGGGTTTACTTTATAAAATGTTCGTAATCTCTAATTTCTAAAGACAGTTCTTCATGTAGAGAAGAAGAGAAGCCAGGCAGTTGGGGAAGAGGGGGAGGAGGAGCACAGCTCCTCCTGGCACCTC
>NW_010227317.1:0-968 GCF_000690775.1 Eurypyga helias
TGCACAGGGTGTACAAGGAGTGTGCGAGGCCCGTGTGAGCTGTGCACGGGGGTCCAATGAGTGTGCAAGAGAGGATAAGTGTGCGAGGTCTGTGCAAGCTCTGCACAGGGCATACAATGAGTGTGCACGAGGGGGAGGGTGCAATGAGTGTGCAAGGCCCGTGTGAGCTGTGCACAAGGATGCAATGAGTGTGCAAGAGAGGTGAGATAAGCGTGCAAGGTCTGGGCAAGCTCTGCACGGGGTGTACAATGAGTGTGCGAGACCCATGTGAGCTATGCACAGGAGTTCAAATGAGTGTGCGAGAGTAGGGGTACAAGGAGTGTGCAAAGGGCTTGCAAGCTACGTAGCATTCAATGAGTGTGCAAAACTCAGGATGTGCAATGAGTGTGCAAGAATAAGAGGGTGTGGTGAGTATTCAAGACTCGGGACGTGCAATGAGTGTGCACGACCAAGAGGTGCAGTGAGTGTGCAAGACCAGGGGATGTAATGAGTGTGCGTGACCTGGGTGTTGTAATGAGTGTGCAAGAGCCATGAGTGCTATGCATGGTGATTGCAATGAGTGTGCAACGCCTAGGGGATTCAATGAGTGTGCAAGACCTGGGGTGTGCAATGAGTGTGCGTGGCCCGTGTGAGCTGTGCACAGGGTGTGCAATGAGTGTGCAACGCCCGGAGGTGCAGAGTGTGCACGACTGGGCTGTGCGATGGGTGTGCAAGATCAGAAGGTGTGCACTGAGCGTGCAAGCCCCATGTGAGCTATGCACAGGGGTTGCAATGAACGCACAATGCCTAGGGGGTGCACTGAGTGTGCAAGGCCTGTGCAAGCTGTGCATGGGTGCGCAGTGGGTGTGCAATGAGTGTGCAAGGCCCGTGCAGGCTGTGCATGGGCGTGCAGTGGAGGTGCAACGGGTGTGCGAGGGGCGTGCGAGCTGTGTAGGGGGTGCAATGGGGGTGCAATGGGTGTGCAAGGC
>NW_010227318.1:0-13070 GCF_000690775.1 Eurypyga helias
CTTTCCTGGCTGAACCCAGCACCTTCTGCTGCAGGGTCTTCCTGACAACACTTCCCTTAGCCCACTTCATAATCAATAGTTTCAAGTACCTCTAACACAAGTTTAGACACCACCCTGAGGAATTTCAGTAAAACGGAAGAGAAAGACCCAGGTGTTACGTGGTACCTACAATCACCTCTGAGAAGCTGAGGTCTTGGCAGCACGCTGAAAAGCATTGGGAGGGTCTGCTCAGAGTTAAAGGGAGAGAGGGTGTGTGAACTTTGAATTCCTGGCTGTTGCAAGCACTTCCAAAATGATGGCTGAGAATCAGTCAGCAGCAGAAGAAAACCAACCTGTGGACTTCTAAATACAACTAATCTGGTTGTGGCATTAATATTTTTATGGTTAAGCTGACTGAACGTGATGTAGTGTACGAAGTAAAGCTAGTGTTAGGCTTCCAGGTGTGCCGTGGCATTCATTCCAGACATACCAACAGGAGTTTCCATGTGAAGAAGTCTTACAGTGATACTAAAGCGATGTTACCCGCCCGATCGAGTCCCTTAGGAATCTAATGTTCTGCTGTTTTACATCTCCTGGTTTCCATACTGAGTACAATAAAATGAACACTGTCTTAATTATTCTGGCTCTCTGTTTGTAGGCTGACATGGGAAAAGAAAGGACTTAGAAGCATCACTGGTCGTTCTGGCTAAGCCTGTGAATGTCTGTAAGACAGAGCAGCTACGAAGAGCTTTCTGAATCCAGGTCTGAAACCTGGCACCTTGCAGAGCTCCGTGCAGTGGAAGGCACCACTGTCCCTGACAGAGAAAAGACCTGTCTGCTTCCTCCTGTGTAAGTGCCACTGCCTTGTCACAGCTGTTGGTGAGCACAGGCTTTTCTGCCTCTGCCGCTCTGCCCTTCCACATGAATTCTCCTGGTCCACGCTGAAACACATTGTTCATCCAGCTCAGCAACCCAGGAGCCCAGGTGGAAAGGGCAGTGTTTACACCCTGCGGTCTCACTGCTGTAGCAAGCTGTCACCACTGTCCACCTGCACACTACGCACAAAGCCGAGAGCATCAGCATCGGAGTAACCTGAACCATTTTCCTCCCCAAAAAGAAGTAAAGTTTTATCTCATAGTACAAAAGAGCATAAGGTAACAGACAATGGCAGTGAAGTATTTTGATCTGGCAGTATTACAGGTATGGTATTTCCATCTGCCTGTCTACTAGTAGAGGGTATGAGGACCCCACCCTGGTGTACTCCTTCCTATGGTGAGGGGAGAGGAGCGGAACAGAGCCTGAGATAATGTGGTTGTATGGTGCCTCTGCTGCCAGGGATGTTCTGGCTGCTCACCCCAAGTTGGCGCCCTCTTCCCAAAAATAGTTTCCTTCGCTGTATTTCTGTACTTCCTGTGTCTTGTGGTCGGCTGCTATGGTTCAGGCTACTTCAACTAACTGCCTGGTGCTTTGGGCAGCCACACAGGGCATTTTAATAACGAGCTTTGCTAGATTCCTCACTGTACGGTTCAGGTTCCTGCATGACAGTGACTGCCGAAGATCAGTCACGAGCCAAAACTGCCAGGAGCAGGATGTTTCTCTACGGTAGCTGGGTTCATTCAGCTCTGTGCCACAACTAGCAAGCTCTCTTAGTAGGCAGGAAAACTGAGGCCTCCCTTTCCTACTTCATCCCTGTGGTCTTGCTGCAGTAGGTAAAAAGCCTAGAGATCCCCTGCACCCAGGAGACTGACTCAGCAAAAAAAGGACCGGTGCAGAAAGCAGGCTAGCATCCTGTCAAACCAATCAGCACCAGTGCACATTTCCCATTTTATCACGTAACAGAGCAGTTCCAGGAAGATAGTGCCTTCATATATAAAGAGTAAGTCTGGCTTCTTGTTCATGCATCAGCTGATTTACTGAGGATGTGAGCTTTCCCACCAGCAGCCCTACATCCCGGGGTATCTGCTTCACTTCTTTAACCAGCTAAAGAAAGCGCCCTGCCTTGAGGGATTCAAACACCATCAAAAACACTCTGTGTTAGGTAGCAGTGAGTGGAAAACTTAAGATTTCCTCATCAAGTTTCATATTACCCTTTTGAGAAGCATAAATAGCTAGTTTTGCTAGCCAATGTTTTAAAAAGTAGACACCTAAATTTGCAACTATTTAGATAAATATGGCCTCATTTGTGGGAAGTGTAGGGTGCTCTTACCTCCTGCTGAGGCCAGGTCATGGAGACCTGTGGATGCTTGATATGTCCACAGAGAAGACCACTGTTTAAGAGACACCTACACCCAGTGTGATAGTAGGTAACTCACAGTGGGCAACTCTTGAGTAGTGGTGACAGTCTGTGTGTTTGGACTGACAGAAAGTTGTCAACACAAATTAGGAAATAGTAACGTATGTGTCATTGCTACTCGTATTTCCACAGTGTTTGTAGGAGTGAGGTTACTGCTGCTTGTACCGCAGAGCACCCTGCTTCCTAAAGCACTGTGCATTGCACTTACAGGAGTCAAATTAAGTGGGATCAGCAGCTTGGGAAAGCGGGTGCCAATTTGCAAAAGAATTCATCTTTGCTGTGCCATCTTAGTGATGAATTAAGGTTTTTTAACAAAAATGTTTTCCAATAGCCTGCTGTGGACTGCAGCACAAGGAAAGGATTTGGGTCATTCATGCTGAGGTTCTGCCTTAATTCCATAATTCTATTTATTTCTTTTCCTAATTAGAAACCTGATCATGCAGTGCTTTTTCTCTAAATCCACTTATATAACATCAGAGAGGCATAAGCAAGCTGACCAGTTAAGGACGTGTTTCTTGCGGGCGGTGAAAAATACCCCAGCATCTAGAGCACAACCACTTTGCACCCACCTTTTCCGCGGCACCTGTTAGGAAATGGCTGGTGTGCAGGAATGGCTTCTGTGTTCCACAAAGCCCCTGCATCAGCTCTGAGCCGAGGACTGCTGGGCTGCGTCGCCTTGGGCTCAGGGAAGGAGGAGAGACAAGGTCCATCCAGGAAATGGCAGAGGTGAGGCCACCCACAAAGCCGCTTCTCCTGTGATTTGGGAGCCCCTCACATTTGTGTCTCTTCCTTTTTAAAGACAGTTGCTGAGCTATTAATTAACGAGACATATTGCTCAGGTTTAGTAAGTCTGAAGCTAAGGGAAAAGCCTCTGGAGAGATTCAGGCTCCACGCATTGTGTTACTCACCCTTCTGAAATGCCTGGGCTCCTGATAGGCATCGGAGGCTTTGAGAACCTGCTCTGTAGGCAGAGGCTGGTGGACAGGCTTGCCTGTTTTTTCCTGGCTCCAGCAAAGAAGGAATGGGGAATAAATGGGGCTGACACTTGCTCAGGTCACATCCAGATGCCTCCCCACACCCAGTGTAACCGTATCTTGATAAATACCAGCTATTTAAAGGAGAAATGCTTGCTAAGAAAGCAGAGAGCTATTCAGCAGTTTAGGCAAGATGCTGTAATCAGATGAGTCCTACAAATGATCTGTAGCAAATGTAAATGCAGTATGTGCTCCATTTTTGGTTAATGATGTGCAATATTCTTTATTACGGGTTTATCTCCTTGCCTTTGCTGACATGCTTTTGTACTTCTCTGCTGGGAAAATTTTCCTGGTATTCACCCTAACTTCCCTGGTGCACAGCTTATGCTGCAGCAGGCTGGACCGCCAATCTTAAGCAATGCTCTATCTCCTCCCAAACTCACCCACCTTTCCAGCGTGGGTCAATTGATGCTGAAAGACTGTTTAGAAGAGTGGAGCAGTTGGCCGTTCACTCTCATCTGCTCTTCCCTTTTTGAATGTTGCCATGAGTGATACTAACAACTGTCTTGCATTTCTTGACATGAGTTCCTGTGCTCTTGGGACATACCCTGAGATCATCAAACTGAGTGCAAACAACACAGCCAATACATGGCTTCTGCTCCCTGGTGTGCAGGTGGGGGAGCAGCCTCTTCCCTGCCTGCCACTCATCTCTTGACATCTCCCTCTGCCCTTGCAAAGCCAAAGCTGGGTTCTCTGGTTCATTCGCCTGTGGTAGCACAAGTGGAGTGACCAGCAGAAATATCTTCTCCACTGGATATTTCCCTGAGATGGCACCCTTCCCACAGTCACAGAGCTGCAGGAACCATCTCATGATGTCCACTCCTTTGCTTGTAGGGAGAAAATCTGTCCCATTTCTTTCTTTTCTGCATTTTCTTTCTAGCCTGGCTCACATACAGGCTGGAATAGCTATTGCAAACTCATTGATGGCACTGTGTAGAGAGCCTGCAAAATTGAGGGCAGTCCCTAAATGGTCCTAATCTCTGCTGAAACAGAAGCTGGAGCTTTTGTAGAACCTGGCACTGACAAAAGGAGAGCTATATGGTATAGTTTACAGCTCTTTTTTATAGCTACACATGTGGAGGTCATGTCCAGCTCCAGCATAACTGGTCCTTTCTGTCTCCAGAGCAGGTTTAAAAAGAAAAAATACATTGAAGCCTCCCTTTACTGAGCCTCATTTCTCTCTTTTATTCATCCAAGCACGTGTAGTGGCACAATGTACACACTGCTCTTTCCCGGCAGTCTGGTCTCATCACACCCTTTTCTACCATTACAAGGATTCCAATACCAGCTCCAGAAAAGCTTTGATGCTTCTTTAATTTGTTTGGCGAGTTTTGCTTGCATAAATTGTTTGGTCTTTCAGTCCTGTGGCTTATTTTCTTTAAAGGTCATGTGCCTAATACAAACAAACAAACCAACCAAACCCAAGTACACTTCCAGATGCTGGGAGGAAAAAGAGGTTTGGTTTCAGTGTCCTTGTCCAAGAATGTAGCATGTGCAACAAACAAGTGCGATTGGGAAGAACAGCACAGAGCTTTGCTTTGATAGTAAAGAGCAAGGTCTGTAGGGGAAGGGATGGACTGGTTTAAATGCTCCTTTTCCTAGGATGCTTCACACCTTTCCAGGTGAATGAATTATATTTTGCAAAGTTATTTCAGCACTGTTAAAACAGGTCAGTTTGGCTTTCAAAAATCAAGCGATTGACATGGTTAAGTGCTGCAATGTGGATGAAACTGATCAGTGGCTCATTAAAAGAAAAATACCTGTTTGGATGAAAAACATCTGAGCAGCTCTCCTGTAAGATTGGTTTCTAACCAGTGGTTTTGGCAGGTTGGACCTTGTCAGGAAGGACAGTGAGAAAAGGAGACTCCAATCCCTACCCCCCTGTGCAACTACCAGGTGTATTGGTGTTGTGCATTAAGCCCAGGAGGCAGTAGAAGCTCTTCAGAGTGGGAGGCAGGCAGGGACACAAGTGTTCTTCATTAGTCCCAATGACTAATTAGGCAAGAGCCTGAAGACTATAACAAAATAGTGAGCTGCAGCAGAGATCTAAATGTAAGAGTAGGTAAGGGTCTCCCTCAGGAGAGATGAGTAAGCTTTGGGTGATGGTTTAAGAAGACTGTTCATTCTGCAGGACAGCTGAGAGGACTAGAGGAGATATGCAGGTATGGCATGATGCTGGATTCTTGACTATGTGATGACTTTATCTGAGGTTGGTTCAAAGGGCTGTGAAACTTGAATTTGGCAAGTGGAGAGGATGGAGGAACCCAGAGGTGGGGTACTGTGTTATGTGGAATGTGCAGTGTTGTTAATATACAGCAAGGAAAAGGTGCAGCTTCTGGGAGAGGCTTTGATTCTCTGCACAGAAATGAAGTGGTTTGAGGTGCTGAGCTGGATTTATGGTTCTTGCTTTGCAGCCCAAGACTAAGAACAGGTAGAGTTGTAGCTAAAGAAAACAAGGATGGAAGAGCTAAGATTGCAGCAGCTGTTTCTGTGCTCCCACCAGTTAGAGCAGTCCAGGGAGTGCAAGGTGACATGACTGGTTTTACCAGAGAAGCACACAAACCCCTGTAAGGCTAGGGTTTCCCCCAGAGTTTTTATTGTTTCCCTCTACTTTTTCTTATCAAGAGAGCCATAACTGCAAAAAGACATATGAAATTCTTGGTAGATTCTTTGTGTTGGTTTTAGTGGGAGAAAAATGTGTTGGCTGAGTTTTGATAGATAGAAAAGGCAGATGTAGATTGATTGAGTAACCTCCCAGAGTACTAGAGAAATGTGATGTGTTAAAAGGTATCGTCAGCAGGTTATTCTTCTGGTTTAGTGTTGGGGTTTTTTGGTGTGGGTTTTCAGTTTTAGTTTGGGTTTGTTTTTTTTTTATATTAAGACTCTAAGAAGAATGGAAATGTGCTCTGGTAATCTGAATATTCTGGGTAAACTATACAGGATTGTCACCTATCTTAAATGAGATCTCTTTTTAATGGAGCTAAATTATTGAGTTCTGTCTCCTAGCTCTGCCTGCCTTGTTTGCCAGGGGAAAAAAACACTGCCTGCAGGCATACACAGCACATATTGATTTCAATGTCACGCTAACACACTGCATGCAAACGCTGTAACAGTTCTTTCAAGCAGCACCAGCCATGGTGTTACACAACTATTTAACTCCTTCTCACCCTTTGCCATGTAGAGCCCAAAGTGGCTCTGGCCTTGAACAGTCTCTGTTTCTATTTGGGGAAAAATAAAATCTGAGGTTTAGCCCTCCAAGCTGCAAAGATGACCTTGAAATTGTGCCTTCACCATAATCAATGCAGCTCTATGCCTTAAACCTGCAGGTGTATCTCAATCATTTCTTACAGTACAAATTAATATCTGACTGAAGAATCAATCTTAAAGCCCAAAAAGACTGTAGACAATAATGGTGCACAGAATTTAGTCCTCCCCTGCTCTTTGCTTTGGGCACAGCATAAAAAACTGGGGGAGTGAAGGTCATTTCTTTTTCTTTGTTTGAGGAAAGGGGTAGGACTCTTTGCTTTGCTTCAAAGTGAAGCAAATCAAATCTTTATTCTCTCTGAACTTTTAATAAGTTGTTAAACCTTGATAGAAATTGAGAAGAAACAGCTAATCTTGGCAGGACTCTTGCACTTCAAAGCAAATTGTTCTCTCTGGAGAGAATGACCCTCCTCATGTCTATGCAGCTATGTGACAGGATGATCAAGTTTATATCCTCCTTGATGAACTGTTTCAGCAAACTACAGACTAAACTGTATTTCAAGCCCAAGGCAACCAGAAGTGTCATGTGATGCTTGTGTGTTACAAGCAGTGAAACATCACAATCTGGTAAAGTGCTTTTTTTTTTTTTGGTAGCAGAGGCAATGCCTGAAACCCAAAGGGAGCATCAACTGACCATGACTTCTTAGGTGTTGGTGTTATGGTGCTTGCATACAGCCTCTTGCTACAAGCGCAGCAACTTGGCAGTAAAGAAGGCAGATGTGTTGGCCCAGGGTTTGGTTCTCACCAGTCCAGTAGGTGACACGTCCCCAGTAGTGCTCTCTACCCACTGAACCATCAAGGGACTGGTTAGTCTGGGGACCACAGTCTTTCCTTGCTGTGCCACTCTGTATACATTGCTGTCAAAACAGCCAATCTGGCGATTGTGGAGGTAATTTTGATTCTCTTGTACTTAGACACAACTTTTATTGTAGGCTATCCCAAAGCCATCAGGCAGTACGGTATCTTGGGCACTGCTGTTAGGTGGGTTTCAGTTGGTGATCTAGGCACCCTAGCACTGGGCTTCTAAAGCTTGACCTTAAAGTCTGAGAGAGAGGCTCCTTAATCTTCTAATTAGCTGCCATATTTATAGGAAGTCTTTACTTTCATGTCACTTCCACAAATGCCTGCACCCTCTGTTACCTTCAGCCTAAAAGAATGTATTTTTTTCTAGCATGTGCTGATAGCAAGGGAGACAGAAAATGCTGCAGTTGCTCTGAAGGACATTTTACAGCTTCTGGACTGAGCCAAAGCATTCTAACCCTACTGCCTTCGATATGCTAAATGCTTAGGTATGGTTTTGGTTGTTATTTTCTAAATCTGCTCAGCTGTTGATCAGCTCATGGTCTGGGCAGGGTGTAATGTATGGTGGCCATAGTGAGGCAATGCTGGCTGGCAACTATTGAATCGTGTCAGTTACAGAGTCCAGGAATGTTGTCCAACTAAATCACTTGGGAGTGTTTCAGGCAAAACCAGTAAGGTCCAGCTCAGCTGGGTGCAGAAATTACTAAGCATGTTTTTCTGGCATATATCAGGCAGACAATCTGTTCAGGTGACTAGTAGAATCCCTTCTGGTGATAAGACCTGCTCTTCACTGGAATTTTCCATGTCTCAAAGGACATAACCTTGCAGAAAATAGTTCTTTCCAGAAGCTGAGCTCACTTACCACTCACAGGGCTCAACAGAGAGCAAAGGCCTCCAGGCTGGGTCCCCAGTAAATGAAGGCAGACAGCCCTTTCATCCCTTTGCTAAGCAGCCAAAATAAGCAGAGAACCTCTACTAATTAAATGCATTAAATAATGCTGCTTCCTGGAAGAATTTCTAAATCTGTGCTTGTCTGTTGATCCGCCCAAACATTGGAACCTTCCAGCCAAATCTTCAGGAGCATCACTAACAGACCTATGATGCATCCCAGTGCGGCCTCTGGCATCTCACCATCTCTGATGTTATGTAGAGACACCTTTCAGCATGCCCTTCGCAGAAGGGTGAATAAGGCACAGCATCTGCACCGCTTGCTCCATCCTGCCAAGGCTGCCCTCAAGCCTTGGTTACTCTTCAGTGCCATCTCTGCAGTCCTGCAGTCAGCACTTCCTGGATCGCTAGTAAAGGAAGTGGCCAAGGCTTTTCTTGAGGAAAGGCAAGGTTACAGGAAGCCCACTGAAGCCAATCTCCTGTCACCTTCATGTGGAGCTTCGAGCCAAACTGTCCTTGTGCAAGATGGAAACAGCCTGGCTGCTAGCCAGCAGCCACCTCTGCCTAGGTTTGTCACCTCGCTCAAGAAGCCCCAGGTCCTTCCTGCGCAGGCCAGGTGGGATGTTATATTAATGCTGTCCTTCTCCTAGGATTGCATGCAGGCATTCTAGAGAATGTATTTCCTTTTGGCTTAATGCCACCTCTACCTTTTCAGTAAGTCTCCTCTCTGACAGTCTTGGCACTCCTTCTGCTCCTCAACCCTAAGAGTTGATCAGATTAAAGAAATTCCTGAGCTGTGAGAATTCCAGGTCTGTCTGGCACCAGAGCAGAGCAGCATTGTTCAGACAAAATTAAGAGCTATAATTGCCTTCTGAAAGATAGAGAGAATCTGTGCTTGCCTATTCCCCAGCATCCTAGTTGGCTTTTAGTTCAGCCAGCCCCTGGACTGCAATCACCAGCGCCCTGGGCATTGCAGTCGACTCAGATGACTGCCCTGGAACACAATGAGACTGCAGTGTATCAAGAATAATAATACACCTCATACTCCTCAGCTGCACTCTATTGTTTTTATACGCAAGGACAGGGACTCTGGTTTATATAGCTTGCTCTAAAGACATGTTGGGTCTTGCTGGTGTTAGATCTGAAAACAAAAAATACCCTATAGCTTTTAAATATACATGGGAAAATTGCCTCTTTCTTCCTGTTCTAATCAATGGGCTGTCTATAAATGTGTCTGCAGCTTCTCATGTTGGTGTTTAGTTGATTAAAGATTTGTGTCTGAATCAAACCCCAAGGGCCAGATTATCAGCTGGAGTTAATGAACATAGGACTATTGACTGCAACAAAGCCATCAGTCACTTTATAGCTGCTGATGAATTGACTTCGGTTCTGAATAACTCTACGCTAATGCACTGAAGACATGAATCTGAGTTGCATAGCTGCTGTCCTGTAGGTAGTGAGACTGAGCTCTGCATGCTCTGGGGGAAGTTAGGAGTATTACACTGTTACATTTTGAGGTTTACCTTAATTGAGGCCTTCACAGAAATTCAGGGTTCAGAGTCGATGGAGCCCAGTTTATTGATAATTTCTTCACATCCCAGCCCTGAGTCATTTTGTTTCACTGTCCTGTTTTGTTCCACTCATGGAGGACTGGGACTGCAGACCCAGAAGGGTAGGGAAACCACCTCCCCCCAGGGCTGTACGGTGCCTGGTGTAAAGGGGTTCTGCCTTTTGAATCACTCTCTTGCTCTTACCTGAAGATGGAGTCACTGAGTATTTGTGAGAAGCTGACAGGGCTGTTGGTGTTACCCATAGGGGCATTTGGTCCCTCCACCAAAGTGTCCTTGATTTAATTAGTTATTCACTTGTCATAGTGTTCACGAGTGACTGGGGGTGTTGCTTGTTTGCTGTAGCTGTTTCTGCATCTGGATGTGATCTTCACATCTTCAGCTGGCAGAGCCAGCACATGGCCCCTGAGCTCCCTCTGAAGCTTCCTGGGGGTTTCCTTCCCTGACATGTTGCTGTGGACATGCCACACAGGCCTGTTCCTTCCCCTCTGCTTTCAGAAACACGTTGGTCCTACCTGCAGGCCTGAGTGCAATTTTGTGCTTGGTTAACACATGCTTCTTGGTGTAAGCCTAGTCCAATTCTGTGGTCTCTGCCAGGAAGCCACGGGAAACCTCTCATAGCCACCATGCCCTGGGTTGCTAACAACACTAAACAGAAGGTTTGGGGTGTTGCTGATCACCATCAAATGACCTTTTAATCCCTTTCCTGTGGATGTGTACTGGGTTAAATTTTCAGCCGGCAGTGAGCACATGGCACCCCCAGCAGTGCTGCGAGGGCAGCCCCTTCCCTTCACCAGGTGTTCATGCACGCTGCTGTAGTGAAACTCGATAGTAATGGGCATTTGGCATCCCAGATTTTACGGGTCAGTTCAAGCAGAGATGGTAGGGGAGGCAGAGAGCATCTGCAAATTGAAGCTTCTCTCTGAAGATGTGCCTGAGCGATAATGATCAGTAGCATAATAGCTAATAACAGCTTGAGGCAGCTGGGCTGATAGGAAACAGCCCAGTTGCAGAGGTGGAGCTGGCATAGCCTGGACAGTCCAGATGGGCGAGTGGGAGAAATAATTCAGTTTACACCAGTGTGACCTATGTCTCTGTGAATGCAGCACAGTCAAGAGATGCTGAAGCTCCAATCTTGTCTCTTGGGTACTTTCTGCACCCAGCTTGAGTGATAAGGAATAACAGGCTCTAATGGCAGCCCTAAGCCCTGTGGGGACAAAAACTCAAGGTCTGGGTGTTTAAGCAGTTGGAGGGTTTGTGCACCTAAGCAAGAGGCAGTAAAGAACTCAACACCAGGCAAATTCGTCCTTATTCCAAGAGCAAGTGTGTTTTTAGTGATTATTTCAGTATCTCCTACTTTCTGTCAGTAACATGCTGATTTTTAAAGCTTTCTGTCTTTTACTGTGGGTCTTCAGCCAGTTGCAGGGAAAGTGACCATGGATGTTAATGGTATGTAGAAGACAGTGTTTCATGGCTAAATTATATTGCCACTCTGCAGAAAACATTACTTGATCATCAATGTCCATTTTTTTTGCAGCTTGCCTTCACAAGAAGGAAAAAGTGCACTGCTGCCTTCGCTCTCATCAATGTCTTCAATACTCCTTAAGTCTACTGGCTAACTGCTCCTTATACTACTCAAGGAAACCTCTAGAAATAATTAGATGAGGGAACATAGGTTGGTTTAAGGCATTAATAGTGTATCTTTTAACTCCTCAGATGTATCCTAATTTAGGGAAAAAGATGAGAACAACAGGAAATTCAGTGACTCTTGACAGGTCACTGACTTATGGTTTTTTTCCAAATGAGCAAACTGAGACTGTCTGTTTAGCATTATTACTGATGAGCTTAAAGCATAAGCTATGAGGGTCTTCTCTGCAAGACTCCCTGCAGTGAAGTAATGAAGTTAACCCAGTGCTTTAATACCTCATCAGATTTTCATTTGCTGAATCTATATTAAGAAAGAAAATGTCAAACAAGTTTGTGCCAACGTAAGGACTAGTTGAAGACTATGACATCTTGTGTCTTCCTACAGGGGCAGTTTTCAGGTGTCTGTCCCTCTGTGTTTGCAGGATGAGCTGTCAGGCAGTGACATGTCATCTGGGTAGCATGTTTCTCCAGCAGCAGGTTAGCATGCAGGAAGCGTTTGGCACAAATTCAGAACAACACTTGAGGACCAGAGCAAAAAACCTCACTCCATGGTTCTTGAGGAGCCCTCAGATAGCTCCACGTCCAGCACAGACCTCAGTGGGTAGACAGCCCCGCCTGATAACTAAGGGGTTATTCTCGTGGCTGGGCATGTTGCGAAGCATTTGTCTTCAGATATGTCACGCACACCCCATCTTGCTGCTGGCACAATGGGGACATAGTTGCATCAGGAAGGCTATCTGCTGTTCACTCCATCCTTCTTCACTGTAGTCCTCAGGACAGTAACTGGCAGGTCCCTGGTGAATTTTACCTCTTAGTGTTAATGGTTTATAAGCATGTTTTTAAAAATTAGGTCTATAGGTGCTACTTTTCATGCATTGTTTCTGGCAGAGCGAATGTGTGTCCCTGGCTAAAAACTGCGCGGTGAAGCTAACTGGGACTAATGTTTATGGATGAGCCCTGATCTCAGCTTTGCCCTCCTTGCCTTCCCAAGCAGACATGCCTGTATACATAATTTTGATGGGGAAAGCATCCTTCAGATTAGACAGGCCTCCTCCCTGTTTGGGTAAAGCTTCTACCAAGCAGTGAAAGAAGCTGTGTTTAGGAGATAGATAGACAAACTTTCTGAATGAAAACATGTCTGTCATCTTTAAAACAGGAGTGAGAAACAGCCCAGGGATATGTGTGACAGATGCCCTGTAATAGATGCCACAGGAGCCATCTAACACCAGTGGACAGGCAACGCTGACTCTGGGCTGCCTCTGAAACTAGACAAAATATTTTACTCTGATAGAGGAACCCACAGCAAAATTAAAAATACTTTGATTTGAACTGGATACATTTTCATTACAAATAGGGCTCAGACCTTACCCCATGATTACCAGATTTGACTCTCCATTTCTTTCTGACAGTTTAGGTTGTTCCTTGCTCCAGAGTTTCCCACTGGTCTCGAGGGCCTTGGATTGCTTAAGGCTGGCCTTATCAGTGAAGGGTGAGACAAAGACAACTTTGGTACATCAGCCTTTCCTGTGTCCTTTGTCATGAAGTTCCCTGCTAAGAGATGTCAGCGCGGGACTCGGTAGTGGCAGCAGCTCCTGC
>NW_010227319.1:0-9644 GCF_000690775.1 Eurypyga helias
ACCTTAACACCCCCGCACCCACCCGGGCATCCACGCTGCGCACAAGGGAGCCCCGCCAGGACCGCGGGAAACCCGCCGGGAGCCTGGAATCGTCCACTTTCCGCTCCAGGGGATGCTCCTCGCACACGCGGGACGCAAGTCGGCGAGCGCCGTGTCAAGGGTTGTTGTGCATCAAACGCCAACGGTACGGAAATTTCTCCCAACTGGAGGATCCTGCACCTTTAATTTACCAAATTATTTGAACTTCCTTTTACGGTTCTGTAACGAAAAGGCATTTGAAAACATTTGAAACTCCTTTCACTTAAAAACGTATTTTGCACACGTAGCTTTCTGTCCCTTTTGCTTTACTGAGTCATACGGGTAAGAAAGAAAATTGATTCTCTTACCGACTGTCTGAACAAAAATATAACAATTATGGTCCTCGGCACGCTGTATAATGCACGGAGCGAGTTAGGAAATACTCCGTGTGTGATTCCCGTCAGCGATGATGGTTCTGAGTGTTACTTACAATAACTGTGGACCCGTGCGGGGTTTCAAGGCTCTCAGGCTGTGAACAGACAGCTCCGTAGTGGCAGAAACAGGCAGATGCACGAATCCTGCCTGAACGGACGGGTGTGCCTTGTGGCTTCCTATAGTGAAATCTCAGTTTAACACATAATGTCCAGGGAAATCCAGGTTTTGGACAGGGATTAGAGATCATTTGGAGGGTTTGCGTGTATGAAGTAACTCTTACTCACGCATCCCAATGGCTGGGCTCTCACTCGCCTCTGACCATACATCCTTAATTCAGTTTTCCTCAGCTAGTGCTATCCAAGTCCGTATTAATTCGGCGTGTGAAGTTTCATGGGATGTCAAATCCGCGGATGTTAGGCTAATGGTGAGGCAATAAAACTAAGGGAAAGAAGCTGGCTACAACTCAAGAGAGTTTTCCAATACTTGGTGGTAAGTGGATAGTTGGTGCTTTCCGAAACAGGCACATGGTATATCACGACCAGATGCTGTAGTAAGAGTCCATCTTTGACGAGACAGGGTTGAAAGTTTTTGTCCCAATTTATGTAATTTTTGCATTAATAAAGCTTTGACATAAATAAGAAATTATAACACACCATCTATGCTACCACAACACCTGAGACATACAGTGAAAGTAAACGGCAGGAGCTGAACTTCAATGACAAAATAAAGAGAGGGTCTCCTTTCATTACGTCATTTTCTCCCAGACACGCAGGCATTTTTCCTAAGATGAAAATGCTGAACATGTGACTGCACAGCAATCCATAGGACTTAACGAGGCATCTAATGTTCCTGTTCACCACACTGAACACTGATTGTGTAACCGTCAGTTTGTCATGGATTCCTGTGCTTTTTTGTGCAAAGTATGATTTAGTTATCTCAATTATGTTTTCTTTATTACTTGGTCATTCTTATAAAAGCAAAACCAAATAGGTTTTAAAGAAAAAATATTCCATAAAGAAAAAAATATTCCATTCCAAAACATTCCATTACCAACAAGGGGGTAATGGAATGTTTTGGAATAGGAAGGAGGGTCCCAACAAAGGAGGGGTTGTTTGTAGTGTTTAAAAATTAAATTCTAGGCCAAATTCATATGTATGAACATGATGGAGTTATATATGCAAACAGATGTAAAGGAATCTGTTGGTGTAATTTATTCCATAGGGTTCCGAAGGAAAGAACACACAGATAAGCACACTGGTTTACTTTATTTTTATATCCTCCCTAACCAACCCTTCCTTTTTGTGTATTTTCACTCCAGAGGTCTCATTTATAAAACAACATTCACAAGTGTGGTGTCGTTACTGGCCCCAAGGTGTTTTCTGTAAAACTGGGGCGGGAAGTTGTGGTCACATATCAGCTGAGATAATTTAACACATTTAGCCTACATTTACCTTGACATCTGCACTGGGAACTAATCCACTGCGTGTTGTTCGAGGCTGTCATAAGTAGCGAAACACATGGCGTTGTATGACAGTGCAACGGTCGATTCTGATACCCAGAAGTGACCATGAGAGCTTGAGGGGGCAAGTCAGTGAGTTGTCACCCTTCTGAGTGACAGGTGACAGGAAAATCTGTTTCAGATAGTATGCAAAATGTAGGCCTCTTCTGAAAACACCTTGGAAAAATACTATTAATGTAATAGTAATTAAAAATCATTAAAGCAATGGAAAAAAAGAAGTTGTTGTGCTATCATTTTCATGTCTGGGCTTGTATGTATTTCCTCTATGTTGTTACACATTTTGAATGCTTCTTTGTCAATAAATGGGGATAATAAACCATGTCAGACCTTTTCTATGTCAAGGTAATGTATCAAATACAAAATAATTTTGTAAAGCTGTTGATCAGCTGCTACAATATTTTATAGGAAAGAAACTAGGTTTCACTAAGAACGTGCCTATCTATCTCCTGTTATATACTGTCTGAAGAGTAGAACTGAACTAGCATCCTCTTTTTAATTTTACTGACACAGTTTTGCTGATGGAAGGGTTTACTCTTTAAGGCACAAAGCATGATTTGGCTATTTGAAAGGTATTTATAATATTCATCTAGGATTTACTTATCTGATAAAGCAGAAAAATTTTCCAACATATTGTATTATACATCACTGGCATAGTAATTCCTGAATATCTTGAAAGTAATGGGATAATCCCATGTGTGTGGAAATGTAATTTGCCTTCCATCATTCTCCTTTTGAATTCCTACAAACAATTTTGTGTTTGCTTAATCTAGATTTTGATGTCGTTTGAGAAGATTTACTTTTCCTACTTTACCTAGGCATTTTTTGGGGGAATTGCTCTTGGCTCACCAATTTTAAATCGTTCTGTCTAACAGGTCATGGTCATTCATTCCTCATGGTTACTTGTTTTTTCAGCAACAGGGAGCAAATGTTGGGGTCAGCCTTTCTGTGGAAGTGATGCGCTACGCATACCCCTCAGTCATACGAGAAAGATGGTGGACCAAGTGTTCCTGAGATTCCCTCCTTCAGGAATCTCAGGCCAATATCCCCACCACCACCACCAGGTCTTCCACAAAGCGGAAGTGAGGAGGATTCCACAGCGACCCTATGCCAAGCATGAGTAGTGCTGCTGATGCCACCTGCACGTCTTTCCAAGGAAGAGCATTTGTGCTCATTTTAAGGTAAAAGCATGCGGTAGTTCTGAACACAGCAGAAATGTCTTGCTACAGCGTACACCATGTGCCGTCTAGCTGTTTTGCAGCTCCACACGCACTGATTTGAAAGCTCTGAGAAAACCATTTTTACTGCCATAACGAAGGGTAACAAAGGGACCACTTATTTCAGTGGGAGATTGCAGCAGAAGGCAGATAACTGCAGATCATTTACCTATTATGCAGGTGAGGATATTATCATGTGGTTTAATGCCTCAGCCTCTTGGAGCTAAATGCTGCATAAACAAAAGAAAAGGATCCGTGCCAGGAACAACTTAGTCGAAGCGTAAGATGAGGCTGCTAGAGTGGGTCGAAAGAAGTACAGGGACAGGTAAATGCGTTGCCAGTCCTGACAGGCAGCATCCTCAGCACACAACTGGCACGTGTGTTGCTAAGAATTTGTGAGAAGAATAGCAAAAGAAGGTTTTAGAGGAACTTGTGGAAGAAACAGTTTGTTGCTTCTGTAGAAGTCACTGGGGAGTTCTGTTCTGAAGACAGGGACAGCAAGGAAAAATACGAAGGACGGTTGAAAAAAAATGGGAAAAAAAAGCGTGGCAGAACTTGTCTCGCAGTCAGGTTGGAGAAAATCAAAAGCAGAAAAAAAAAAGAGAGAAAAGCTGGAATCAAGGGACTCAATTAAGTTGAAGAAACAGCACTATTTAGTCAGGAGGTAAAAGCAAGTGGGTTGTGTAAGAATTCTGGCTGCTTGGCAGACTGAGGATAATGAGAGGATGGTAGGTACGGAGCAAAGGAAGCCAGTATGAGTAAGTGAGGGCTCAGAATGGCTGGGGATTGGAGAAGACGGCATGAGGATCCCAACCGTGAGGAACAGAGGAAGGAGTTATTGGGAGGTGGTGATGAAGAGAGAGTCACGGAGAAGACAAAGTTGGGAGCGACAGAGCATGAGAGTTGTGGCTGCTGGGTAAGGCTGGAAAACCAGGAGGTTGGTAAAAAGGTGGGGATCACCCGCAGAGACCCCAGGGGTGAGAGTGATACTCTCAGATGGGAAGAAAAGGGACCAATATGTGGGGTGGGGAGCAGACTTGAAGAGCCTGGTAGACAATAATGTGGGAGAAGGAGAGGAGGGATGGGTTGGGTAGGGTCGGTTCAATACAGCACATGAAGTGAGAGGATTAGATCAAGGGTCACGCTGGAAAAGAAAGTGTCCTTTTGGAAACGCTGGTAGTCCAAGTCAGTGCTAAAATCACACAGGGAAAAAAAGACAAGCAGCTTTTCTCCTTAAGCCTGTTTTCAGCTGGTTCCTTTGCACCGGAGGCAGCAAAGGTTCACTAGCTGGTATGAAAATGGAAGAGCCACCGTTCAGCTTGTTGACCAAAGCCTTAAAGATCTGCAGACGTTAAAGATCTCACTTCATTAAAAGCTCCGGAAGTACTTTATATAATACAGGTACAACAGACATAAACTAGCCTCCAGGTTTCTGGTGCAAAGCATAGTGGAAGTAGTATTTTAAAATTTTTTTCATATGGCTAAAATTTTCATATTGAGGCACACACTTAGCAAGAATATCACTGTCAGAGCTGAGCCCTGATTTTTAAAGTTAGTGGAGATTATTCTCTTTTTCCCTATTCTGCGAGCTGTGTAATGAGAACTTCACATCAGTGAAGTGATCAGTGAGGTATCCTTAAGGAGAGTATGGTCCTACAGCTTGTGAATAGCCAAAGCATGAAACTGTCTCGACATTCTTGGGAGATTGCTTAAATTAGTACTTTAAATGTTCCAACAACATTGATGTGTCACAACACCTTCATAATGTTCTCCAAATGTGAGTCAAGAGAGACTGAGCTCTTGCAAGTAAAGGGTTCAGCAGACACTAGGTTACGATTACTCTAAGTTTCAAAAAGCCATTGGAAACTAGGAAAATTACTTCAGAATTAAAAAGACACAGGTGGATAAAAATCTCCTTTTTTTCTTATTCACTGTGAACTGAGCATAAATGCAAATCACTCTTTGCTTATTCTGTCAAGATACTCTCACATATTGGCATAAAAATAGGAAAAATGTGTAAAATATTAAAGCACTCACATTTATTGGTAAAAAGTAAGCCCCACATATTGGAAGAAAGATATGGAGAGCGCAGTGGGTGCCATCTGGAATAAGAAAGTAACCCTGGGAAGAATTTGTGATGTTTACAAGGCTCGATACTGATACAGAGAATTCTATCCATCTGGCATAAAGCCTGAAAATAATCTGCCACAGGGGCGCATAATTCAATAGAAACAGGTCTGATAAACTAGAAGTAACATTCCCCATAGTCACCTTGAAAGAGACATTTAATGTATTATGCAGCTGAGCAGCTTTCAGAAGTACAGCACCTCACTTTGTCAGTAGGCAGACCCATATACCATAAAAATCAGTTTTATGGGAAATGGAATCCACTGTTCTCCTAACAGAAACCAACTGCTGCAGGGTACCCACATCATCTCACAACCATGTGAAATTTCTGAGACAATGCCTTTTTATGAGAACAGTGCATTTATATTTGATACAGATGCAATATATTGAAAACCATTTTAATGAATCCATTCAGATGCAGCTGGGACTGTGCAAATGCCCAGAGAAAATGTGCGTACCAGCAGAAAAAACCCCCGCACAAGGCTGTAGGCAGAGCAGCCCTGACAACAGTGATCTGAGCCAATGTTATCCCCCACACGTGCCGGCGAAAAGATACCAGTCTTGCTTAACACGAGTAAAGGAATTAAGCTTAACGTCAGTCACTGTTTGTTTGGGGGTTTCTAGTCAGGTGGGAAGGGGCTAGCAGGTGTCTGTTCGTAATTTCTGATCCCCAGTTGCTAATGCACGTTCCTCCTGGTCCAGATTTATGTTGCTCAGATTCTCAGCTGGTAACATTTGTAGCTGCTTGGGAGCTATGGGGTATACTTTTTGGGGGATGTTGGGCCAGACTGGGGGGAGAGGAGGAAAAGAAAAAAGGAGAGAAATTAGCTTAGAGAAACCTAGTAAAAAACTTAAAAATCAAAACAATATCCAGCTACAATTATATTCAACATCATACCAAAAATTTGTAACTGCATCTTTGTAGTAGAATCCTTTCCAAGGTAGAAGTATGTTAATTGCACTTTGTATTAATGCATGCATTTTTTTAAACAGAACACAAAAATGATGTTTATTGTACTTGTCACAAAGCCACTACTGTTCCACGCTGAAGTGACTGAAGGCCTGCATCCATAGAAAAAACACTTGGTCTTTTTTAACGCAGGAATAATTGGTGACTTGTTTCATGAGTAGGTTCCTCTGGAATGTGTAGTAAGTAAATGAAAAATAATTTTACCATTTAAAATAATAAAATCTGTGTTCATCCAGTCATGTCACTGTTACTGTTATGTTTGTTTGTCTTCTTGGGTCAGCTGTATTGTTCTGAGTATTAACACAACCTTTTTGCTAAATACTAGTGGTGCCGAGGGGAGCCGAAAGGTATATTTATTCCAATTTGATGTCCTGTCACCTCGCATCAATAATAAATTTACATTTATCATATTCAAGAATTTTGAGTAAGATTATTTCTTGTTTGAGTGGTCTTTTTTTTTTTTCTTCCTACCAAGGAAAGAGGCGACATGTAGGTATTTCTCTTGTTAATTTATACCGTTTTTATTTTTTGCTGTAGTGTGCAATGGCTTTGGGGAACTAACTCAAAATTTCTGACATATATGTCTATGTATAGATCAGGTACAGCTATCGCATAGCAGTTTTGTCAGGTATTAGGAAAGGCTTATTGGATAATGCCACGGAGTCTTCTTCAGGAAGAGCAACAAAGATCTGGAATTAACACATCCTATAGGTCCCTGAGCCTGCAGTGCAGGTGAAGTAAGGTTATGAAACCTACAGTGTGAGACAGAGTGAGAAACATATTCCCAATTTTAAGGTTTAAAAAAAAATTATCCATCATCAGTGGTGCTCAGTGTAGAATTCTCTAAAAAGGTTATTCTCCAAAACTCTGGGGAAGAAATAGATTAGGGAAAGTGTACTGTTCAACCATTTAAACAGCCTGGAAAATTCAGGTGGTTTTGGTTTGGTTTTGCAGAAGACAAATGGTCTTAGAGATTGTAACATTCTTCCAAAAAGTCTGAGGTCAAACATGTGTCATGCACTGTGTTTTCCTCAAAATGTTTACTGCTCCTTGAACAGGACTGTTTTTTTAGGGACCACACCCTCAGAAAATTCACCACCAGTTCCAGCTTGAAGAACTCGGGACACCTTGGTTGTCCTCCAAGACAAAAGTCGCTGGCCTTAGAGGTGTTACGGTACTTCCTTGTACCTCCATTTCAATCCAGTGGGAATGAACACATGAACTCCCTTGTAAAGCACTTGGAGGTATGCCAGTGAGAAACGACTGGAAGAGCTTCTGATGACAGGTTGTGCCATTCTCCAGGACTATGGGAGGGAAATACATCACGTGCACTTCCCCATGGCATCTGGAGTGATCTGACTGCTGAGAAAGTTTAACTTGTATCCCAAAGAATCAGCTGCTGAGATTTTTGACAGAAAGCTGTCGATCGTATGTGTATTATATACACTTCCTTAACATGGATTGTAGTTATTTTTATTGATTGTTCATGTACACATTTCTCTTTCAAATGTTACTACCAGTGGATTTAAGGAGCATTCTAGGATACTATAGTTGTCATCACTTACTCATGTAATTAGTATGCCTGATTAAGCTTGTTCGTCCTCTGAAACTGAGTTCTTTTCCTTCCAGAGGGTGTATCTTTGTGTTCCTGGGTTACGCATTTGTCGTGCAGATTGACCAGCAGTGTAATTGAAAGAAATGAAACTGAGAGGCCTGCAGTATAGGATGCTTCCTTGGCGGACGGAAGAGGTACCGAAACTGTTTTGAGAAGAGTTTTGTTGGGTGTCTCTCAGGTAGTATTGGAAGAAGGCAGCCAGCTTGGCTGCACAGAGTCTGGGGTCTGTGCAGGAGGGTAGAATAATTCCAAGTTATTCCTCTCAGCCCTTCTGATGGCCACATGCTGAAAGTTTTCCAACCCCTTTTTCAGAAAACTTTTTGAAATGCTCTAAGTGAGGTAAGTGAATGGCTTGTGGAACTAATAATGGGACACAGAGCTTCAGGCCCTCAGGCACTGGTTCATACTCAGCAGAGGACAGTACTTAGGACAAATCCTGCTCTAAGTTACAAACTTTCTCCTGGAGTCGATGACTGCTCACTTATCTCTGAACTGGTCAGCAGGCCATGTATATGAGTCCATGCAGCCTTCCGTAGGTTTGGTAACATGTACGGCAGCGGGAAGAGCAAGAACATGAAAGAGGTTAGCAAGCCTCATGCATCTGCTGGGTGACGTTTTCTCCCATTTACAGCCATCTTCCTTGGGTGTAAAGCTCAAGAAAAAGGGGAAGAAACTCCCCCCTGGAGACTCCTCCAAGCACAAACAGGGTTAGGCTCGAGCACTTAGCATCTCATCACCCCTCTTCCAGCCCCTCTATGGTACTAGTGACAGCACTTAAACCACTGGAGGACAGCATTTCTAAAAGCAACACGTGCTAGGCATTCTCCTGCTGATTTCTGCTCCTTGCTCTGCAGGTAAGAATGAATCCTACCTGATTAATCCTACCGACATACTTGGCAGGAGCTTCAGGCAACCATTACAGTTGGACTGATTTTTCATGTTGCAATTGCCTGTTCATCTGTGGCTGCAAGAATACTTTATAACTGTGACAAATGGTTGACTCACATGGGGATATGTCACATATATATATATACAGATGGTTATATATAAAGATGGTGGGTTTATATTGTTCTCTGCTACTTTTTTCTTTTTTTTTTATTAAAATTCCCTTCTTCCTTAACAGTTAAAAGATATTAATTGCCTAAAATTAGAGCCATCATATATGACTACTACTGAGGTATTACATAAAAATGGATATGACATATAGATTAAATGTATATAATTTATCTAAAATTTATATAAACTATTGTTCTGATTCTCTCTGCACCATTTTTATGCTGTTCTTTCTTGAATTATTGCTTTAGCTTGAGTTGAGCTGTGAGCTGTACACTGTCAGCCTTACTGGCATGTACTGTATAAATTATATAAGTCTATTAACATATATGCATCAGAATAGCTGTTAAAATTAGAAGTACTAGCATAACTGAGGAACAGACAAGAAAAGGAGTTAGGTGAAGGAGTTTGGTAGGGAAGGATGAAACAAAATCGTGAAGTAACAGCATGGTTTCATTTGGACTTCTTAGTAACATTCACTGCTGTCGTTCTCTCTGATATTTTCTTCCCACATACAGCAAAACACTCCATAAAGGAAACATTGAGGAAAGATAATAAAGTCTCAAAGTGCCCATTTATTCTCCTACCTCTAAAACACCCCTTTCTGAACTAATCTTCTTAATTAATCAAACAAAAATACAGCTATGCACAGATTTCCTGCAGTGCTTATCTACCCAGAAAAAAAAAAAAAAA
>NW_010227319.1:9657-16670 GCF_000690775.1 Eurypyga helias
GGAAATAAGAGTTTATTCTCCAAACACGTTTTTCATTATAATCAATTATATTGAAAGTTTTGGCTAAATGCCGTCTGTGGTAAAGACAATCATATACTCAAAATAAGAACGTTTTAGGAAAAAAAAAAACAATCCACAATGGAGCCAGTGGAGACGTAGTGTCATAATGCAGCAAGGCGTGTCACGTAGAGGTAGGGGAGTTACAACTGCTTCCTGCCTCCCCCAAACGCGTCAGTCAGAGTACAGTAGCATTTAGGCACGTGTCCACAGAACATATGTACGAACTTGATAACGTGTTTTTCCTTCATCTTGAGAGCTCTCTCTCTGTCTTTTATTTTTTCCCTCTTTTTTGTTTTAGCAGAGACCATAGAGAATCAACAGGCCTGGAAAACAAAATCCCCTTTTTGATACAGCTTATTTATAGAGTTGTGTAGAAGACCCAGACTGTAGTCATCCTTGGGGTGGAAGGCAGTGCTGTTTCTTCGTCTGTGTCTGAGGAGGTAACCCAGCTGGCAAAGGCACTCTCTGCAAGTGGCAGCTCTGCCACCCCCTTTTTACAAACGCAGCGTCTTCAGCGGCCTCTCCTTCAGCTCTGCATGTTACGGACTGGCACGAGTCCCTGCAAGCATCACCCTGCCACGGCTTACGCTGCGTGGCCGTAAGCACCCTGCGCGCGCAGCCCCTAACGGATCCATTCGCCGACCTCGCAGAAAGGGCTGGCTGGTGCTGTGTCCATCCTGAGCTGTACCGGCCGAGCGCCTTCGACAAGGGCTTGCTACGGCCGTAGCGCTCGCAGGCTGAGTGCCCGTTAATGATGCGATGCTGCCTGTGACTGCCTGTCCTGGCTTGAAGTGTTCCGTTTTCAGTGCTCTCCTTGCCCTCCCCCCTTCGTCATATCTTTCAAAAAAGCATAACATTCATTAGCAAAAATAGAGCATATGGCTCTCCCCTCAACCTCTCTGCTTCAAATTCTTGAAGGGGGATGAAGCTTGTGCTGAAAAGACCCAGGTAACAGTTCAGAAGACGGTTCTATCACTTAGGTAATGTTGTAAGAGACAGAAAAGGCACGCATCTTCAAGTTCGTGTCCTACAAACATGGACACACTCTGATCTTTTTGTCCTTAAGCAGTTCCAAAAACCTTTTCCTATTGTGACAACAACAAAATAAAATCACTCCTGCTCTAGCCTTTGAGATACAGTCTTGCAGGAAACCAGTCTTCTCTGAATATAGAAATCACAGGGCTTGTTATGGTAACGACAAAACCACAGAGGTACTATTACATGATGTAGGAACACACTATTCATCCATGTATGTGTAAAACCCCACATGTACACACTAACTCAGATACCATTAACTCTTGGAGCTTGGACGGACTTGCAAAGCTGATCCCCTGCCTTCCCTCAGCAGGCTCAGCAAAGCCAGCATCATCCCTGACTGATGTTTGTCTCCCCAGCTTCAAAGGTCTCCAAGACTTTGGGGTTTTTTCCCAGATGCTCCACACCATCTACCCAAGTGATTAGCTAACCTTACCCTTAGGTGATTTCCCTTAAAGTGTAACTCGAATCTTCTCTCCTGAAATGTTAAATCTCTGTCCCCCCATACCCCGACGGGACACGGGGAACAGGCTGGACCTTCTTTTCAGCTGCCCTTTACCTTTCAGAAGACTGTCGCTATGTCCTTCTCTCTCCAGGTTACACCACTCCGCAGTCATTCCTTGGCCCCGTTTCCAGATCACTCGCCATTACCGCGTCCCATTCCTGGTCTCACTCCGGTAGGTCCCTGTCTCTCCTGACACAGTGCCCACAGCCGGACGAGGCATTCGCTCTGAATGCTCGTCGGCTCTGAGGAGAGCAGGAGGGTGACGTCCCCTGTCTTGCAGGATACACTCCTGCTTCCGGAGCTTCATCTAACATCTGCCGTGTTCACAACAGCAGGGTATTGTTGACTCATACTCAGTTTAGGATTGATGACTAGCTCTGGATCTCTTTTTCTGCAAACTGCCACCTAAACCAGATTATAGGATAAACCGTTGCCGTAACATTAGCGGAAAAAAACCCCCAGCTTCCAAACTGTTCAGTTTTGGGGACATGCAATTCATGTCCCAAAATTCAAACAAATGTTGGGTCATTGCAAGGAAGGGAACAGCACAGAGGAGAGTGGTAGTTTTCTTGGCAGTACAGGTGTTTTTCTGGCAAAACGTGCTTGTGGAACTGGAGTCTGAGGCCACCTGGGTTTGCAGACCACTTAAGATGCAATCCTTCGTTCAGCATAACTTGATGTAATACTGCACCTTTTTAAAAACCCAAGTCTTGCCCTTGTTTTAGCCCATTTCCATTCCCTTACCCCAGCTACACGCTTTTACTAATTGCTTTATTTCGGCACTAGCAGTCCCATGGTTGTACGGAAACGTGGACCAATTGGCTCATCTGCCTGGAAATTAAACAAGCAATAAAACTATTAGCAGTTCCAGCCTTGCAGTCCCTCATTGCTAGCACCGATGCAAAAAAGAGGTAGCCCAGGGCTTGGGGTGGGGAGGATGACACCACCTTCTATCAGCAGCAGCATGTCTTCGAGCACGTGGAACTGTTCTGAAGTGGGAGCAGTAGGCTTCTGGAGGGCACACAACTGCAGTTAACAAAACGAAGACCTTACATGCGTAACTTGCCAACAAAACCTCACTGCCACATTTAAATTTTAAGAACATTGGAGGACTCGGCAGTCTCCGGCTGCAGGGCACGTACGGGACTGAGTGGCTTCTCCCGCATTCCCAGAGCTGACCTTACTGCCCTCTTCCTTCTTGTCTTAACGGTGTTTAAAGATGATTAGCTGCACCGCCTTAATCTTCCAACGTAAGCTCTTGTTCGGGAACCTCAGTGAATTCAGCTCACAAGACATATCTTAGACTTCGTAATAACTCTTTTCCAGAACAAAGCTGGCTTAAGTTTCTATAAGACCATTTTAGCTCTTTTTTCTCATGTAGTGAGAGCACGAAACAGTCAAATTACAGCTGAGTGAGAGGGTGTTTGTATTAGACCTTCTTTTGCCAATAACTTTAAAGGTGACCCTGAACAGCGAGAATAATCTGTGCATAGGTGTTGTAGACAGTAACTATTACTTAAGGAACTTTATTTATTTATTAACTGATTAAAATGCCTTCCTGGAACTACAGGGCAATGGCTAATGACCAACTATCGCTACATACAATTCTGCAGAAGCTTCGGGAAATATCTGCAGAGGAGAACATTGCACTTCCTGAATTTTGTTCAGCTGGTTACCTGCCTGAGAAAAGAACAGCAATAAAGGAAAGGCACCTCAGGCATCTGGAGAATCGGAGGATGCCAGCACAGTGGCTTGTGCCACCTTTAACGCGTTTCTGGTGATAGATGGGAGATGGGCACACAGAGGGGGGGTGAAATAATCCCCCAGTAACCAACTCAAGCAGCCACCCTCTCCAATAGCCTTTTCCTTGTTCCCTGTGGGAAACTCCCTAAACGGCTAGCAGATTTTTGAGTAACTGATCTAGAAAAATAAGCAGTCCTCTGTGGCTAGACTCCTTCTGCAGTCACATCCCTCCAACTGACCACCTGATGCTTTCGCATACTGGATGTCATCAGAAATTGTGTTTTACCCACTCTGTGCAAACTCTTTGCTTTCTGTTACTCTTGCGGTACTGGCTTAGCCGTACAGGGAGAAAAGAAAAACTAATTACTGATATGCTTTATTCATGAAATAAGAAAAGGCTTGTGCTACTGTGCTAATTATTTGTTTTTTATAGCAGTAAATGCAGAGAAGAGGCTTGCAGAGTCTAGTTACTGTCAGCCAGAAGGTCCCTCCCCACAGGGAAACCAGAAGGCGAAGCCACCCGAAAGCACAGTGTTGCTGCTTTATGCTTTGTGCTCTTAGTCAAAACAGCCTGACCAGACGATGTTTTGCATTGTGCAGCTGACACTATTTCCAGGGCTGTTTTTCTGCTGAAGACCACACACAAAAGACATCCTTCATGCTGATGAAGTAAGCCTAATAGGTGCTCTAGCAGGGCTTTGGTGGGCACAGCCCCCATCTTGGGTGCTCTGCAGCTACAAGACATTGTAGAGTGCGATGATTTTTGTGTAACCAACACTATAATTGCTTCTGTGCAGACACCTTGTCTGAAAAACAGTGAAGTACAATGGGTAGCATCACTCAAAACGGTGACTGATTTCCTGCAGGACTGGCTCAGGACAAAAGCCAGCAGGGAACATTTGCTGGCTTGGTCTCCTGAGGGCAGTTTCATACCCTTTGAGACCCCCTGGGAAACCAGCCAGAACTGAATCTCCCATTGCTTCCAGAGCTCAGGGTACACTTTGTCCCCCGGACACAATCTGCAATTTCACTTTGGGAAAATCTAAGGGAGGAAGTGTTGTTTGTACAACTTATCTGGACCTATTTCCCGACAATAACTATTGTTCACTCTAGCAACTTGACATAGTATAATTTATTTTGTGAAAAATAAATTTAATTTGCAGCCCATAACTGTAGTGAGATACACTGTGGTTTTATTAGCAAGAGTAGATGGATTTTTTTCATTATTTCTGAAAGAAATCAACATGATTCTATTTGCAGAACGCATTAAAAACTCATCTTGAAACCCTTGAGATAGTATCGCATCAGTTGATTTCAGTTCTTAACAACTTTAGCTGAGTTACAAGATGTTGCAGCTTCCATAGGCTGAAAAAAAGTTAATATCCTTTCATTCACTGTGAAACACCAACACCCTACTGCCCATGATTCAGCAGTATCGAGAAATACTGATGTGCCCCGCTTACGCTTTGCTAACCGAGGGGGTAAGATCCTGCTCTGAAACCAGGAGAAACAGCAATTATTTTCATTGTGACCTTTGTAATGAGTCTCTTTATTGTGTGCTTTCTTGAAATAATCCATCTGTGGATCTTCTGAGCGAGTTAAACAAGCTGATTTGTTAACTGGGTGAATGTGGTTTTGGTGTCTGACGCTCTGCGAACTAAAGCTGTGCAGAAGGAAAAATCCAGAAGAGGGAAAAAACCCCACTCCAAGACCGTAAGCAGATCTTCCTGCAGCAGAGCTGACACTGTATGGTGAAAGTTTATTTTTGTCTTTCAGTTGCTACAGAAATTTTGCTCCGTGTGTGCTGCGGACTATTTAAACTAAACTTAATTTCACATGTGCCCATAAGTAACTTCCAGCCCACCCTTCTTTATTCATTTTAAGTTTCATTTCCTTTACTACTGATTTTATCTGTATTTTTGAATCACATTTACAGTTTTGCAGAAAAAGTGTGGTTTTTTACGTATCACGATCCAGAACACTACCTCGAATCAATTTCTCTTCTACAAAAGCATACACTCACATGTAAAAAATACCCAGCAGCAGAGAATCCCCCAGGACCGCTAGCAACTCCCGTTGCTTCTCATCCTCATTCTTTGGGAAGATGCAGCTGGTATCAGCCCCAAGTTCTTCACTTCCAGTGGCTGGTTTTACCTTTGCCTCCCACCCAAGCCTGGGAGGTGGCGAGCTCTGGTCTGCAGCCGGTGTTGGCAAGCGCAACGTAACGGCACAAGCCTCGAAGGAGGGAGCACTGCACAAGGAAGTCACATTTACCAGCAAAGACAATAGCTGCTCCTCTAAGCGCATGCCAAGAGGAGATGGAGGCACGACGGAAAGAAATGCTGCAATTCTCCTTTTCAAGCACTGCTTTGATAACGTGGTTGAGCGCTAGTGCTGGGAAGAAGGGGGCTGTTCTACCTAGCTCATCCCAGACTTCCCATCATACTCCTCAGCGGTTGTCCTGAGTCTTAATAAGGCCGACTGTCCTCCCAGAACGCCGTTTCTTTCCCTGGAAGTTTTGTCACATCAGACTTCCTCAAACCGCTTGTTTAGAAGCCGTGTTTTTCGCCGCAGGCTCGGGCTGGCTCAGCCTGCAGTTATTTCCTCCCCGTGATAGCAGCTGTCTATTTCCTGATTTACACGGCACTTGCCACAATTCATGATTGAGAGGTGGGAAGAAGCGAAGTGTTATTATTAGCTATTGCCTTGAAAAGCTGCTGCTTTATGTCCTGAATGCTCCACAAATCCTGAGAAGTGACTTCATTCCCAAGATGCAAAAATGACGTAATTTTTTAAAAGGCGTGAGAGCAGAGACAGGTTTTATTTCACATTCATACACGTAACAGCATAAATAAGAGCAAGGCTCTCCAGATTACTAAGAACAAACCAGATCATACCTCTAATTATGCAAATTAGAAACCTAACAAAGTATCCCTTATCCTTGTCTGTAAACAACGGGACTTTTTTCCTCATGTAAAGCAATGAGATAATGAGTTTAACATTAACTTCTCTCCAGCAGTACAGAGCTGCTGCACAGCAAACATGGATGCCCGCAGGACCCTTTAAGCAGTACTCCGAATTCCTTGTTTTGCCATCATTGCGCAATTCAGGGCTGCCCTAATTGACCTCCCAGAAAGCCAGGACTTTGCCTTAGGTCCTTCCCAAGCACCAGCTCTCCAGATCTGACAGGAGCAAATCCCTCACTATGCCACGTAGGAGAACTTGGGCAGGAATGGTGATTAAAGCTGGAGTTTCATTTCACAGAACCATAGAATGGTTGGAAGGGACCATACAGACCATCTAGTTCCAACCCCCCTGCCATGGGCAGGGACACCTTCCACTAGACCAGGTTGCTCAAAGCCACATCCAGCCTGGCCTTGAAGACATCTCCAGGGATGGGGCATCCACAGCTTCCCTGGGAAACCTGTTCCAGTGCCTCACCACCCTCTCTGTGAAGAATTTCTTCCTGATATCTAATCTAAACCTCCCTGATTTCAATTTAAACCCATTACCCCTTGTCCTGTCACTACAGGCCCTTGTAAAAAGTCCCCCCCAGCTTCCTTGTAGCCCCTTCAGGCACTGGAAGGTTAGAGCGTGGCTTACAGGAAAGGAAACAAGCTGTGCTCATGTGGGCACATTCCAGGGGACACCAGGGCATCACCTGATGATG
>NW_010227319.1:16699-28022 GCF_000690775.1 Eurypyga helias
CCCTCTCAGTTGGGACCAGACCAAGCCCATGACTGTTACAAGAGGACAATTGGTTTCAAGTCTCAGTCTAGGTTTTCCTCCTAAATTCCTTTGTCTCACACATTTCTCCCTGCACAAAAAATTACTCAGCACAAAGATTACTTGCTGTCTAACATCAAGTCTTGTTAAAAGCACTGCACCATGGGGAGAATCCTGACCACTGGCAGAACCAGCCTGAAGGAAGAATCTGGAACTTGCCTGTGCTGGTCATGGCTAGCCACACGACCCTAGAGTGCCCCTCCCTTTTACTGCCCCCTGTATTCGCTTCAAATAAGCTCAAAAAGACACAAAAGTGACAGAAGTTGGGGGCAAGGAGTATGACCTGAACTTTCTTCTAACATGCTACATGTCACCCATCTTGCGGCCATCCTGTTACTAGTTTTGGAGAAGAACAATCTCGTGAAGACTGTTGGTGCTCCTGACTGTTAGACCGAGCAAAGCACACTGCACTGTTGCACTCGCTGATAGAGGAAAAAAGCCACACTGGAGAAGGTAACTCATATGCGGGAAAAAGTTCACACCAAAGGAGCGTGTTTGGACATTTTCTTCTCTCACATTCTAGCCTTCACGCAAAGGGGGCCTCTTCGGCCTAAGCCCATGATTTTGCAGGGGAACCTTGCCCCAGTATTTTATCATCCAGCACACGAAAAATTACATGAAAAAATTAGGTAAGAGATAAAGATGAAAAGTATTCTCCAGTATAAGATGCTTTTATGTAAGCTAGCTCTCAGATGAAAATAATTACCCGATTTACCTCTACCCATGTGCACCACTGTCTTCAGGAGCTGCTACTTTCCACTTCACAAGGCAAGTCACAAGCATATACTGAACACTCATCACCTCGCCACCCTGAGTTAGACCTGCGCTTTCTCCCTTCCTGCAGACGGAGGAGATGAATGAGCAGCGAAGAGCACTCCTGAGAAGAGAATCTAGATTTCCGATGGCAAACTCTAGTCCTGGGCTCTGAACAGTCAGCCGATAATGCTGCTGCTTACACGAATGTTTAAAACACCGATGCTGTGCACCTAGGAGAGATTTACCCTGACGAGTTTGCACAAATACGGAATTGCTGCCAATGCTATCCAAACAATATCAACTCTTAAAGTAGGTGACTGACAGACTGTTACCTACTATTTATCTGCGAGGTGAAGGCTTCTGCCAACAGTTAACTGCTGCAGTACATAAACAATCCTCAGCTGAGAGTTAGACACATTAGTTTTGTATTTTCTGTGAAGGTCATAATAAAGCGCCCTCCTAAGAGCTTTTGTACATAGCAACAGACTGCTTACCATGCGGAATAAAAAAAGTCCTTGAACTGTATTTTGTTTATAGGGCAGTATGAATTCCTGGTGAATGGGGAGAAAAAGAAATGAGTCTTGGTAGCAATCAAAATAGACAAGCCATCTCTCAGTGGGAACTATTGTTGGTCATGTTCGAGAAGCAGTAGGGGATCTTGGTCCTCTAAAGCCAAGGAGTGGATATTGTCCATGACACAGCTTAAAGCACACAGCAGTGCTCAAAAACATTACACACTGACGTGCCACACACCGAAGATGCTTCACAGCTTGGAGAGGCAGGGACAAACGCGATGCGATAGAAAGTTCACTTATATGGAGGTCTGTTTAGGATCATTCAGGACCCTTCAGCCCCGAGCTCTTCCTGGAATGGCCTTGAGAAGCACAGATGACTAAATCCTCACCACCTTAGGATGCTGTGACTTGTCACAACACTGAAACAAAACCTGCAGGTCGTGGGGACTGAGCGTGAATTTTACTGTGCAAATAAATCCATCAGTGCAGTATAATCTAGTTCAAGGCTTTTTCATACAAATATCTACTTCTTGAAACACAAGAGAGCCATGGTAGTGAAGGTATTAGAAATTAATCTTAAAAAAAGCCCGGTTTTGTGAGAAGTCCTTTGCATTTGAGTGGTTGTGATCCAATGTACCGATACTCTGGTACAGCCACCTGAGCTGGGTTAGAGCTAGATAGATGGTCAGAGATGAATACAGATGGGACGTGTCACATCAGCGCCTCAGCAAGGTACCTGCGCAAACAGTGATCAGCTGCTCAATGAGACAAGCTGCAGACACAACCAGGGAAATGTTCAGGCAGTCTGGCATCACACAGGAAATCTGCTGCTGTCACTCTGGGCTTGACTCGCCCAGACATGCACAACCATAGGTTACCATCTCCTCTGAAATGCCCCAGGGCAAGACCCACACCAGAGGAGCTTGGGTCCTCCCTGCATGCTCTGTCACATCTGCCAGCCTCGCAAGGATGCCTCAGCTATCCCAGGGCATTTCAAATGGCATTAGTTGTCCGTGTTCAGGTAGCTGACTCATGCCCTTTACATCTGCCAATACACCGTACATGACATCTGTCATCAGAAAAATTTGAACCGGACTGACGCATGCTATAGTATTTGCAGTGCCAGGAAATCCAACGGGAATTTTAGAACGGCTGCACACAGAAAGGATGTAACAATTAGAACAGTGGATTTTCAAAATAATTGCTTCAAACAGGTGAGAACACAGATGGCTTTCAGAATATACACATGTATATATGCATATATATGAATTACACACTGAATTGGCTTATACAAACTTCTGTTATCTGACAACATAGTTAGGCCTCAAGGAAAGATTTGTAAAATGTCATCCCACCAATAATGGAAAGAGCAACGCATGCTTTCCTCCAGGCTCCAGACCCTGTTCCCAAACACCCTCCCCACTCTGCCAGCTCCCTGTTGCCGGGTGGAGGCACCTGCATGCACATGCAGCCTGGCTGCACAGGAGCAACCCCTGCATGTGCTGGTGGGCTGACTGACCACAGCCTCGCAGGAGGAGAAGGGCTTGATGCCCACCTGCTCTTCCCCAGCAGGTCTTTTGGACTCATTTGGGTCCTCTCTCCCCATCTGCTAAGCTTCCTCGTGCATTACTGAGGAGCATGTCTTTGAGATATAGATTGAAACTGGCTAATAAGTTAAAAAAAAACAAACCAAACCAAAACCACTCGAAGTTTGAAAAACAAAGGTGTAGGAGAGACATGAGGTATGACTACCTGTCTCTTGTCGATAGTACCTCCAGAGTAAAAGCAGGCTCACACATACTTCTGTAGCGGTGGGAGACCACTGCACAGAGGCCGTAAGTTACAGGAGTGTTGTTGTCTGCAATGCGTTAACAGTGTCAGAGGATTAGGAGATCCTGCTCAGGCAGGGGGGCTGGAGTAGGAGATCTCTAGAGGTCCCTTCCAACTCCTACCACTCAATCTGTAACGCAGAGACTGGCAGAGTTTAACAGAGAAACAACACAAATACTCTGTTTTCGTGGCTTTTTGGTGGCATCTGTTGAAAATATTGTATCTTCCTTAAAGGCAATATGGTCTAATCCTATTCTCAGTTCATTTATAATCATATTTATTTCAGAAGCACTTCCAGTCACATCAACTCTAAACTCCAAAGCAGCATGAACTCTTACCTAAGTATCAGTTTCTTCATAAGTGTAACATGGACCAAAGTCGAAGACAGTTAGAGTGCTTGTCCTGGGATAGTCAAAAGGCATGTATGAAATGTATAGTCCTTACTAAGAGAATGGAGTCAGGCGACAAAAAAACCCACTTTTCCATGCAGCTTAAGTATGCCAATAACTTTCTTTGCAACAGCAAATACTCACCAGCACATACACTGTTTCATAGAATCACAGAATCACAGAATGGTTAGGGTTGGAAGGGACCTTAAAGATCATCTAGTTCCAACCCCCCTGCCATGGGCAGGGACACCTTCTACTAGACCAGGTTGCTCAAAGCCTCATCCAGCCTGGCCTTGAACACTTCCAGGGATGGGGCATCCACAACATCTCTGGGCAACCTGTGCCAGTGCCTCACCACCCTCTCTGTGAAGAATTTCTTCCTGACATCTAATCTAAACCTCCCTGATTTCAATTTATACCCATTACCCCTTGTCCTATCACTATGTTTAGCTCATAACCTGTGACAAGACCATTTTGACACTGGTGCAGGACCAGTACTTGTTCTTGCAAATAATTCATGTCATCTCCCTGTCTGGAACATGATAAACTATTCTGAAACTTCTGCCTCTCGTTGCCAGCAAAGAAAAGGGTGTATCGCCTTGGGTCCCTCAATAAGCCATCATTTCCTCACTTCCAAACCCACTCCAAGTACAATGCATAAATCTTATATTAGGATATGTGGTATATTACCAGGATAATTCATTGCATGCAGAAGATAACATTTTTCCCAGTTAAGAAAAATGGGAAAAATGTTATCTTCTGCATGCAATGCATTACACATAAAGCCACTATGAATCTTGTAAGGGAAAGATGGGGGTTTAGCAACCTCACAAATTTGCATTACACATCGCTACCACAGCCACCTTCCTCTCTCCTCCAACACCACCGCTGTGTCCAAGCCTTGCAAAGTGCCCACCCGCACAGGACTCAATAGAAAGCTCTGTAGGAGCAGCAGTGCCTGTTTGCTAACGCACAATATTGGCGTCTTGAGTAAACTTCAGAGTTTCTTTGCTCCTTTTTCACTGCAACACTGTGCTTCCTGTTGTACAGCCAACTCCCTCTGTAACACCGGGCAGCTACATTTGCAGGTAAACAGACAGCTTGACCATGAGGTCTGCTGTAGGACACTAGTGAGGTTTTAAACAGAATAACAGTTAATAAAAAAATAGCTTTCAGTAAGTGCTTGCCAAGGCAGCTGTCTATGATGCAAAAGGAGAATAGGATAGGAAATGAAAGGGAAGGTTTTTAAATGCTTAATAGTGGTCACAGAGATGTCAAGCAAACTGAGGGAAACTGATGTGCAGCATCGTGCCACTTGCTATCAATTTGCCTCAAAACTTGGTGGGTCCAAACTGAGAAACCAAGTGAGGTTAAGACTTGAAAATTTAATTTCAGATATTCCTTTATTCCAATGCCATGGTGATAAGCAAAGTATTAAAGGATTACTCTGTAAAGGTGCAAGAAACAGTCCAAATGCCTCTACCTCTCCCTACTGCTCTCTTACTTACATTTCAAAAATACAGAAGGAAGAAATTATTAAATGTGTAAGTTAAAAACAAAGCTATACAGACAATCTTAGCTGAGATTTTGTGAAACACTGGGGAAATAACAAAACACATTTCTACCCTAGAATCTAAATTGACTCTTGCTAAAGTCCCTGGAAACCCTTTTAAGGGGCCCCAAAGAGTAAACTTTTGGAATTGAGGATCTGCTAAGAAACTGCAAATAGCAGCAAACTCACTCACCCTGGCAAGAAGGAAACACACGCGTGGCTCAGCATTTCCCAATCTGCGGGGAAGAGATCCTTGCAGCCAAACAGCTTGTTTACTGTGTGACTGGTCTCATCAATCCTGCATCTGATTATGAGGCATGTGGACAGGTCTTTACAGAAATTGAGGGAGATAGGCTGCAGAACACGCTGGCCTGAAGAACAGCACAATGAAGGAATGTGTTGAAACACTCGTACATTGAAGCATTGGGAATATGGAATCCAGAGCACTGCTGTAGCCTCCACTGGAACGCCTGCAGTTGGTTACTGAAGGGAGAATAAATTAGTTGCAAGGTGCTGCTGCATAGAGGGGAGTTTAAATTTAGGAATAAGGGCAAACTTGTTTTTTGGTGAACACCCTCCACGTTTATCAGGAGGAAGCAAAATTACTGGCAATGATAGATGAGACGGTTGTAGCACATACTGGCTGAGAAACAACCGGTGGATACGAGAACAGACTGCAAAGCCTGTTAGAACAATTAAAGGGAGTAAAGCTATGTCCTAAGGAAATTGGGCAGGGGTGGTAGGGAGGATATTATGATGCAAAGGTGCCTTGGAGAGATCCAAAGGGGAATTAAGACACTCCTGTATGGAATTCAGTGTGCGTACTGTACATCACTTGGGAAACTGGTGCAGATTTCTTTCTCACAGCTGGGGACAGGGGGGAAGGAAAGCTACAGCTTCTCAGCCTGCCAGCCTCTTGGACACAACAGCATCAGACTAAACGTATCATTGGCCAAAGGCAGGGTTTTACTTCTAAAACTTAATTGCTTCTCAAAAAAAAAAGGAAGTGTCAAAGGCTTACACAGCTTTAGTTTGCAAATTGAATTAAAGAATTAGCAAAGTTTTCTTTTCCAATGTGGAAGGTATTAAGAATAGGAACCTGCGTAGAAGATTAGCTCATTTCATACAGCTATGTATTGCATTAATGCAGCCTTTGCTGAAGTACTGCAAATAGAGCACAGTATTTCACTTTATACAGAAATACTTTCACAGTGAGCCACAACAAAATGAGAATAACTGAACGTGTGCATAAAACACAACACGGAGAATATAAACACCACAGTATCAACCAGCTGGACACCATGCTGCTTGCAATCTCAGTCTCATAGCCAGGAATATTCTTGGGCTGCACAAAAAAAAGCCAGCTCAGTGTATCTTGGTGTTGTGTATTTAACATTATTAAAACTTATTTGCTTTGAGATCAGTTTTGAAAAAAAACCGAATTACAAGTCTTACCACTTCCTGATGATACACTTTTTTGGGTAGGCTGACTTAAGACAAAAATGTTGTTTCAAGGCCTTCTCCTTAAGTACCTCCCCTGCGCCCAGCTCCCCGGTTTGATTACTCTCCCTGAAGCACTTGTTTTTCCAGCGGTTGGGAGCGAGATGTTTCAGGCACGCAGGGGGGCTGACAAGCTGCCTAAGTTAGCACATCTAAGCAGAGATCTAAGGAACGATCTTTAACCTTCTCATTGTAAATCAAGTACTTGCCCTGCGTATCCCATCTGCGTATCCCATCTGCGGTTTTGTCCCCTGTGGTGGCTCAACTAGCTCTACCCAGAGAGCAGACCTTCCCCCTCTCCCTTCCTCTCCAGCAGTGGGAATCTCAGCTGACTAAACAACTCAACCCACCCAGGGTGCCAGCCTGGTCCCTCCATCCCACAGGCTCACCATGCCAATGGCCGGGGAGGGACAGCATTGCCCCCACCTCTCCCTCTCCCCCTCCAAGAGACGTGGTCCATCCAGAGGACTGAGGCCCTGGGGGAGGTTGAGGGAGATGGTCCTGCAAGGCCATGTAAAGGCAACCACCAGTCCACCAGCCTGACAAACCCTCCAGCAAAAGGAGGTCCCCGCACAATGAGTTCAGTGATACCTGCCACAGGTGGTTAGCATCACGGCGCTGTGATTCCCACACCCGCCCCGCTACTCTGAACACGAAAAACTATAAACATGTGCTCATACAATACATGAGATATTCTGAAATGCTCTAAAATGATAGCCAGTTTCTAATGCTTTATGAAGAAAGAAATATGCAAAGAGAAATGTTTCAGTATGTAGGCAGAAGGAAAAGCTCAGTACTTGACTGAAACTTTTATGTTGCGTTACATAAGAGTGAGATAATTATATCTAGTAATCTTCCTGGTATTCAAGACACTCTGAGTTTTAAGTAATACTAGACATTTGGATTATTACAAGTAAAAAGCAACACTGATTTCTACTTATTTATCACAGACTGTTTTCCAGTCCCTTCTTTCCCAGGAATCACCTTTTTTCTTACAGCATATTGTAAAGTCATAAGGACTGACTGCTGATTAAAAAAACCCACAAAAAACTTAAAAATCCATTAATATCAGAAGTATTTTCTATCATTATTACTAGGTGCAGTATTTTAAATAATAATCACCTTATTTTATAATACCTGGAAAAATACTTTTACTTACAAGCAAACATTTGGAAGGAGGGCAGTCAAAATGTTATTACAGATTCAAGTTCAAAAGAACATAAATATCTGAAAGCCTCTTAATGTAAATTATTCTACATATATGTATTTGAAAGATTGGCTACCTGCTAGAATTGGTATTTCAGGGCTAAACTTTGTTCTCTAACAACTCTGTGCTGGGCTGAGGATGGGGCAAAAATTCCTTCTCCTTCCTGAGTGATGAAAACACCAGTTGTGTATGCGACCCATAAACTTGGGAGAACTGGGGACATCAAATTTACTTCCTTACTCTCCCTGACAGGGCAGTAAACAAGTTAGATGACAAACGGGTTTCACGTGTTGGCTCGTACGTACCAACTGATGAAAGGCTACTGTTGGAAATAAGTAACAGTGCCTCCTGCCCTAGACTTAGTTCATCATGCACAAGCTGTGGTTGCAACTACGTGAATCCCATGACCAGGCACCACCCCCATCTCCCCATGACTATTTGGGGCAGGATGCTCTCGATACCACATGTATACTGGGTGCTGGACGTGCAGGACAGCAGCCCAAGGGCTCACTGCATAATTCATCATCAGGCTAACTCTCAACCTTACAGGCTGTACCTGCTGGCTAGCAAGACTGTAGCCAAAATACCAGTCACACTGGTGCCCGTTCACTCCTTCACAAGTCCTGACACCAGGTAGGAGAAAACCGTAACACCATTATTCTTAAAACAGTTAATTATTCTTAGGTTTCTATCTTGTTCACCCTTTATTTCCCCTGAATGGTATCTTGGGCACTGTCATCCTTTTCTCCACAGCCCCCTTAGAACTTAAACCAGTTTGGTCTCAGACAAATACACCATTTCACAGTTAACAGCACGGCCTGCAAGGACTCACATCTTACAAAACAAGGTAATTGTTTCAGAAATCGTTTTTTAAGATTTTCAAGAAATTAAGAAAACATCCTTTGCTTCCCACCTGTCTCTATGGCTCGGCGAGGGAAAAAATCTGTAATGTAATTAAGGAAGTCATCGAGTTTGTGCATTTAGTGATCTGCCATTTCGTGCGAGGGCATGATTTCCACACCCAATGTGCTTAACCGTGCACGACAATCGTAGCGACATTAAGGTCAGCAGAGTTCCATAATTTTGGCAAGAGCACTTTTATTCAGGACTCCATCAAGCTGGGCGAACCCATGGCTTCTCCTGTGCCGAGCTACAAAACATGAACACACAACAGCGCTGGACTCATGCAGGTCAACGGCCCAAATAAGTGGTCTCAGAACTGAATCCCATGTTTACCTACCACCTGGATTTTCAATCCTGAATTCATCCTTGTTCAGCCATAAATCCCTTCCTGGGCTCTGCTGCGTGTTTTGTTAAAACTCCCAGTTCAGATCAGCAGACTGCAAATTTTTCGTCCGGAACTGAATTTGGATTTAACGGATGCTGGATCTGGATTTGACTGCCACAGATTTTGCAGGGAGGAAATATTTAAAAAAAGAGGGGAAATTTATGCTGAGATGGTAAATGTCATCTTGCTGTGGCCTCAGTGTTTAGGAACAATTAAAAAGTGACCAGAACCATCCATTCCATTCGCATGCTCTAAAATCTGAAAGGAGGAAGAGAGAAAGGCGTTTCAGACTTACTTTTCACATTGCTGTTCAAGACTCGCAGTACTGGTGCCAGGATTTTGGAGGAGATTGCAGTGGCCACCTTGGGGTAAGACTGGGGGAGAAGACTCTCCAGTAGGCATTCTGAAGTCTGATCCATGTTCTGGAACAAAGTCCTACTTTTCTCAGTGCAATACAATCTACCAAACCTTTATTTCTCGATGAAACATGCATTTGTATCAGAACTTCTAAGGAGTTAAAATAATTAAATTAAATCCTCAATAAATTCTACATATACATATTTGGGTAATTCACTTTCCAAGAGATTTCAGTAAGTAAACATTACTACCATTGCAGTGAACAGACCTATTGCAATACCTGACTCAGCTGACATTTCAGTGATCTTTAAATTCATTTATACACGTTGGAAACTTATGTGGTAGGTAAATTCATGTCATTTCTATAAATACTTCTGGAAAACTTTGCAATACAATGAAAAATCCTCTTGAGAATTACTTCAGTGAAAGACGTTGTATGCCAATAAGAAAGGTAATTGCTACTGGTAATGTATTTTACTTTGCGTATTCTATAACAACATTCTTATATAACCAAATACAAAAAGGCAGTGACAATGTATCCAGCCCTCTCTCTCCTTCTCTTTCATCATAATGGTCTACCAGGTTTTGTTGCTAACCTGTGGCACTGTGATTTCTAAAGGCAATACATTCAAGACAAGATGCACAAAGGCATTCAAATTTTTATGTTATGAGAGAACAATGAAAAAGCTTAAGAAAGTGATAAATACTATCTTTAAAAAAATGGATAAAAGCCAAAAAGTGCAAAAGTCTTTCAGGGAAACTGTATTTTTATGTATAGCACAAAGCTGTCTTTTTCACATCAATATTAAATTTTAATGACGTCAATAACATGCTGGCATAGGCAGTAGGAGCCAATATTTTATGCAGGTTTCCAAAAATCTTAATACTTAGACGAAGAGATTTAGACATTCCTTTCTAGAAATCAAACCCAAGACTAGCATGAATTCCCACTACAACCAAGGACCATCTAAGTACGGGTCATTCCACTTTAGCCTTACAGCCCTCAGTACGTAGGATCGAACTTGCTGACTCAGCACACAAACAAAACTTTATTATTCTGGTTTAAAAACGGGGCAGATCTCCAAGCTCATACAGCTACCACACTATACTTCAGACTGTCTTTAAGATGAAGGTTACTGTGCTGGAATTTAAAAGAAAAGAAGGAGGAAAAAAAAAGAATTCACAAGAGCAGCTTCTCATTTTTCTGTCTCTTAGAAGGACCCCTGCTATGACAGACACAGAAGTCTGCCTTTTTCACAGAAAAAGAAATGAAAAAAAACTCCTACAAAATTAATGCCTTTCCCTGTCTTCCAGCAAGCTTTTGTTTCTTTATATCCCTCTTGCACCCTATGCTACCAAAGGCCAAGGAATGTCTGTCTGGTTGCCTGTCTAGACTATGCCTTATCTCACGCTCCGCAAACATACCCAAGTGAGCTCTGAACTCGTCACATCCCTGAACGATCGCCCTCACATGGTGCTCACTCTTGCTAACGAGCGTGGCTGCTCCACATCAGCAGAACGAGTTCTAGATAAACCTGAACTGTACTGTGTGGTTCATTACACGTGTATCCTAAAACCAGCCGTAAACACAGCTAATAATAGTATGCATCTCTGTACAGTGCATTCTCAAATGGTCATAGCTTTTTACATATCTGCCAGGAATAATCAGCAGTGAATAAAACAGTAGCTTTAATAATTAGCTTGCATATCTGGAAGAAACCTTATCGGGATAGCAAGATAAGCTACCAAACACGGCTAAAATCAAAAGTTGTTCCCAACATGATCCCAGACATTAAGAGGAAAGCTTGCTGTAGCTGCTTTGTCCATGATCACAGAATCACAGAAGGGTTT
>NW_010227320.1:0-19989 GCF_000690775.1 Eurypyga helias
CTCATTGGTGAAAGTTGCTGTGTAGCTCACTACACAGCAACTATGGTTCTTCATAGTGATGGAAGTTTATTTGCGGTGGACTTAACCTAGACCCCGTCTTAAAGGCAACATCCTCGGGCTGCGCGCAGTGTTGCGCTCTATGAGGGGGTGCCACCACCCACGCACATAACTCTTCCGCTCTTGTTTCACGTATCGACCGTGCCCAGGCCCGGTGGCGGCATCGGTGCTGACCAAAGCAACTGTGGTCAGTAACATAAGCCGGGTAGTGCCTGGTTCTGCGCGCTGAGGTAAAAGGCCGCTTGCATTGGTTTCCCCTGTCACTCTACACCCACCCTCCTCTTTCTGGGCACTCAAAATTACCATTGCGTTGCAAAAGCAAGGATCAAATTAGTATGACTTGGTATTCGGAGCTGGCTTTACTTGTGTAAGCAACACCACCGTGATGTCTGTTTGCATGCATGCTGACAGGCCCACCAGGATGAAGCAAGTCAAAGCATACAAGTCGTAAGAGCAGAAGTAGGAGACAGTTGCAATCTTCAGCTGCAAATTCATGTGTTACAAGACCACTGTGACCTATCTAAAAGGACGGTAGAATTTCACTGATCCATGTATCGTAACGTATAGTCGGGCCAGAGTATATATATATATGTATATATTAGATGTAAATAATAAAAGTTCACTTGACTCCTTACATAGGCTTGGGAAAGGTTGCTACAGGTGCAGTTAATCCAAGACAGTAATAAGGCTCCTAAATCTGTGAGGTTTGTCTTCAAGTTTATTTACTTCAAAGAATTAGGGCTTGAGAATTAAAAACATGACTTGAGCCACCCCTGCCCTCAAAACTCAAGTCTTGCTTAATCAGAGGGATAAAGCCATACCACTTCTGACCAGAGGCTCAGATGGAGCCGTTTTGGATGTTTGGGAAAACTGCGTTCCTCTCCTTCATGCGGTTGCTCAGCAGCTCCTCCACTGCCTTCCTCTGGAGAAAGGAAAGTCTAAAAATAATGTCCTGTTTGTTCTTATAGAGCACCATGAAGGGCAAATGGGAGGGGGAGGAGGAACAGGCAGAGTATCACCTTGCGTTTATTATGTTTTACTGTTTAAACAGGACTACAGCTTGTGATTAACAGCCTGTTCCAGTAGTGCCTGCAGTATGCTAAAGACCTTTCCAGCAAAAGGGAATAAAGAATGTCTATCCTGGAAATTTTGTTCACAGTCAAAGAACATTATATTTTATGGGAATTAAGTTTGAAAGATCATACCCAATTATGTCAACAGAAGCAGAGACAGCACTACTCTAAAAGACATAGGATAAGGTGAGAAGACATTAAAAGCAAAGCTAAATTCACTATTTCGCTATAGTACCATAATGTTGCTGTGATGTTGAAGGCAGATGTGTTGTCTCTGTACAGCTGTCATTTGCAATGGTTCCCAGACTTGAGGACTAATAAATGCTTTCCTGAGCAGAGGTCAGCCTATGGAATCAAGCCCAATAGCCTCATATTCCACAAACACCCACAATCATGGTTAAAGCTGAAAAAATTTTATTAACACAATTTTCTTTTACACCGTCACTGTTTGATTTTACTTTCTTGGCATGAGAAGTGACAACATTTAATGTATATTTACTTTTTCTGCAGTTTCCCACATCTACATTGCTAAGGCACATTTACACCAATGACCTCTTTAGTTTTTTGGAAACAGGATGTTTGTGAAGACTAGTAATGTAGCTATCATTGTAACATAACAAAGTTCTTGAAGATTTTCTGCAGTCTATAGGATTTTTTTTTTTTAATGAAATTTAGAATTTTTGGCAACAAGAGACAAAGATTCCTGCTATTGTGGGCCATTCTGTTCTTTGAATGGTGTCTCTCTGTATTAATGCTTAAAACTGCATGACACTCATATGTCTGTTTTATTTTGGTAATTTAATACTACAGTGCATTTTGTAATGCCGTGTATTCAGTCCTCCCATGGCACTGACATTTAAGCATGAATCAGGACTCTTGGATTAAAGCAAAATTTTCCATATTCTCTTGTTCCTTTTTTTTTTTTCACTGTGGTTTAGTTCTAACAACACAGCCTTAGAGTCAAAGTAGTACATGAAAATCACGTTTACTTACAGAGGAAAAGTATATTGGCATGCAGATTGTTACTTAAACATATAACCTAATAAGAAACAAAAAAAATAAAAGGAGCGACTGAAACAAAACTGTTAAGTAACTACCTAAATAACGTACGACATTGCTTGGTAACCTGATTGCTGCTGCACACAGAAATCCAAATATTGATACTTTGTGAAGGGTAAAATAAATTGATTTAGCACAACTGTATAAATCTTGACTCAGCCTCCCTTATGCCCAGAGAAGCAACGTTAGCATGAGTGAAAATAGAACCCATGTAGATGGAGAATAGCTCAGCAATTCTCTGCACTCAGCTGTTACTTTTAATATGGTCACTCAATCATAATCTAATCCAAGGGAAAAACTTGAAGGTCCTTCACCCTCATTAATTTTACATTTGGAATTACCTTGGAAAGGCTATTCACATCAAATTACAGGTTCTCACAGTGTACAGGACTGAGGCAGAAAAGGACGAAGTGAAACCCTTTTTCTAGCATTGTTGATGGCTTTTGTTTGAAAACAGTCTGATGGAGGGGGATTTGGGGCTTGGGGTGGTGGGGGTGTGTCGTATTGTTTTTCCTGTGTGTTTGAGGCAGTACTGTTGTAGTTTGGGCAGCACAGTCTGTAGGTGCAGAAACTGGGAGACTTCCTGCATGATTAGCGAAATTTCTTCAAGAGGAGTGTGGCCTCTGAACTTGAAATCCAAATTAGGTACCTAAATTCAAGGAGTGTGAAAGTACTTGTGAATGTTCAGTTAGGCATCTAGTATTATTAAAAATACTATGAAAACATTTGAAATCAGGCAGAAAAATAATTGCATGTGTATTTATACTAATAGGCAGCTTTACAGGTAACTCAAAAGTTGCAGACATTTTACGGACAATGAAGCAGAAACAAGGATGAGAAGGAATCTTACCAATTTCTAAGATGCTTGGATTTTCTTGCACTGTGCATGTAGATGAGGAGTAACGAATGGCTTCATTTTGCCTGGATGAGCACATCAGTGGCAGTTTATGATGGAAGTGAAAGGGGAATACGTTTTAGGGGGAAAATAGGGCACCCAGTTTTGGCTTTTTGAGCTAAATCACTTGTCCTTCTTGTAAGTTGGAAATTAATTGTCTCTGTAAAGTGACTGTTGATATTTGACAGTGAGATCCATTAGCTGTTCTGTAAGCTGGTTTACAAAGGTTGTTTCAATTTCACACCACCCGCCAGGAGTTTTTGTCTCTTCTAATTTTCACATACTTGCTTTTTATTAACGGCAGAATCTTACTGATGGTTGTGTTACCCGGTTAAAACACTTGCGTTTCCAATCTTGAATTTTAACTTTTTTTTTTAAAGCCTTTTTGATCTAAAAGAAGATACACTGCTACTGCTCAAGAGAAATCCCTCTTTATGTATTATTAATAAGCACGTAGCACACACAGCATGTTCCCTTTCTGGCACCATGCCTATTCAATATGTTTTGCAGGCAGCTGTTTCCTTAGATTGTCTATTTTCTTTCTGCTCAGTGCAGCTTTCAGATTATAATGCTAAGATATATGATGTTTTTACAGCTTACTTCTTCTCTTCAGGAATTATTCTTGCAGAACTCCATCTACTTGGGGGCTCTTACAAGTTTGCTTACATGGCACTTGTTACCTGATTCAAACATGCGTTGTTGAAAAATGAACCTACGTGTCACTCAAGCCTCAGAGCACAGGGCGGATTTTGGTTTTGCATTCGTGTCAGCCCCATATATTTTTGCTTATACTCATGTATCTTGAAAATGGAGATAACTGCATTGGATGGATTAGTGGACAAGTGCCTGGTGTATGTGAGGGAATTACACAAGGGACTTCTTAAAATCTGAATTCCCAGAGATGGAAGGTAGAAACAACTGGGTTTTCTGCCCATTCCCTGCAAATCACAAACAAGGCAGAATGTTAAAACAATTACAGGAACATAAATGTGCTGAGCAAGGCCTCTCGCATGGGTAAATTGGCAGTAGTTGCCACAGAGCTACAACCACGTAGTACCAGAAGATCAGAGCCTAAGGAGGGCCTAAGGGTACCTCCTTAAGCTTAAGGGTACCTGCAGGAATTCAGTAGACATTTAATAAAATATAGAGAAATATACAGAATGTTTTCTTTTTGGAGCAGGGCACACAGTTTGTCCCAAAAGTGAATGAAATAAAGGTATTTATGGGATTAGATTAAGCAAAGGTAGTGGAAATAGAAAATTGATTATACAGTGGAGATTCCTAAAAATTGAGGTATTAGTATCTAATTACAACTCCAAGTCTCTGGATGCTTATATGTCTCCTTTTGCCAAAACTTTTAAAAAGCTTTCTTTTTAAAGTGGCTCAGCAGAACAGATTTTCATGGACTCAGTTAAATAACTGTGCATTCAGACAAACTGCAACATCATTGAGTACTCTTCTTACAGTGAATGTACCAGCTATTTATAAATATTGTTTAAATAATTTATTTTCTTTGTGATCAGGCTTCTAGAGAAGCCTTTGTATGAAGCAATACTCTCCTTCCATCTTTGTGTCCTTTTGAAGAATTCCAGAGCCAAGATTATCGTTAACTGGATCTTAGAGGATCTTTGCTTTGGCAACTGAGAAGCCAAGCTCTCATACAGTGTAAGGGGGGGGTCAGCAAACGCTGCACAAGGAGCACTGAAAACAGGTGGAACACCACTGACTGAACTGGCTTTTGATTTAAGATAGTTGATACGAAATTCTAGTAGAAAATGGATTTCCCAATTTTATCAGCGTGCCTTCATGTGTGGTAAAAAGCTATTTGGGCTGCTGCAAAGGAGGCAGTAAAACAATCCTGTCAAATCTGTGCTATCTAGAGGAATGAAATAGAACGAAGTATTAGCCCGGAGAAGGAAGCATTTTGGAACAAAGAATTACTCACTTAATAAAAACAGTATCTAAAAGCAGATTGTGGGGTTTCCATCTGAACAAGCATGTAGAAAAATAGAGTTCATCTGTTAAAGTAATAAAGGACATTTCAGTAGAAAGGAAACAAAATTAAATGAAAAAAAAATTGCATGTTACTGTCATCATTAAAATTAGGAGATGAAAAATATTTTAATGCTTCTGTCCTGATGTAATGTGGTGTCTAATGGAAAGAACTCATCAAGAAACTCTGCACTGTTTAAAGGCAATACATTTGTCGTGAAATCCAGGTCCCTGATAGGATCTAAGAGAAATCTGGTCTTTTATGCTGACGTTATAAAGTGTCATAGAAAAATCAACAGCACTTCATAGACTGTTTTTGTAGTTCTTTATGACTGCTTGTGAGCAAGCCATGAGTTAAGATGTGTATTACATTCTTGAATGGCATAATTACGTGTCCCTTCTGTTCAGCTAATGTCTTTTTCTTTTTTTTTTTCTTAGGTGGTTTATGTCAAAACACAGTAACTAAGCTTACAGTGGATGTACTGTAGGTAATATGCGAAGTTTAAGGTACTGTTTACCTCTTCACTAAAAACTGCAGAATTTTTGAAGAAAATCAGTTGCATAGTTACTGCTTGAAAAATATAACACATTATGCACGCATCACTGAAGATAAATTTTAAGCTGTTATGATGGAAAACATATTTATGTTCATTGCTTTTACTTTTTAGTCTTTTATGATTAAGAGTATGTCATGCAGAGACCTACTGAGTATGTTTCAGTCTTTCTAAGAAACGTCTCACATCATTTTCACGCCATACGGGAAAAACACTGGGGCCTCTTTTGATCTTCTATTCAGTTTCATTAGACAAGGTTATCTTTTACATTCTAACCTTAACTGTATTTTCCTGAATTCTTTACTCTCTACATACTGATGCAATTAACACAGTCTGGTAAGCTGAATAAGCATTTTCAGTGAAAGCTTATTCTGTCGTATGTAAGAACTCTTCTAATGTCAAAGAATCTGGATGACCTTATGACCTGAATTTCAGGACAGGACAAAAGGTTAAATAATCACCATCTTTTATGTCTCACATGGATTCAGAAACAGATTAATTGGGATCTACATAAGCTAAGGACTCTACCTTTTGTCAAAATGGTTTCACCATACCTTTTTTCTACTTAAACACCCCAGTGTAAGTTATTTGTCTGTGTAAGAAAGCAAGATCCTTAAGATCAAAAGCAATGAACCTAGTAACTGGTATGTGAAAATAAAAGAAAAATAAATACTAACAGGCCAGTATTTTATCTGGCTAGGCAAAGACTGAATACTGAGTTATTCACCAATGCCAGTAAACAGCCGTTTCCAACACAGCAATTTTCAGATTTCTGGTTTCTTAACATGCTTTAAAAACATGTTTTTGTAAATCCTGAAAATTAGGATCTCATTTAGGAGTCAGTTTTTGCGATTTGCGGAAATTAAACATCAATTAAAGAAAACGTGCCTACAAAAATTAACCTGTCTTCAGAGTCACAGCTAACATTTTATTTCTAGATAGTACCTTTTTTGTGTGTGTTACTTTATGTCTGGAAAGTGAAACTGTATGCCAGTTGCCTTATGCCCTGTGAAGTATATTTTTACTGCTAAGCAGAATACAATATACTCTTGTCTCCTCAGCCCTTGTAGCAGCTGGCAAATAATTAAATAAATAAATGAAACGATAAATAAATAGAATAACTAAGCCAGGTATCCAAGACTACATCAGAACATTAGGCTGATATTGCCCACAGTTTTCTGCTTCAGAAATGGCCCACAACTTTCAGAAATTTTGTGGCATTTGTGCTGTTTCAACAGTATACCTGGATAAAAGTTAAGAATATGTTGTCATTCTTTGTTGAAGTCTTGCAAACATGCCATTTGCCTGTGGTATATGCAGTCTAACAATAGGTGGAAGAAGTAAAAATATGTACAAGAATGGGATGTGTTCATGTTCTGAAACAGTGTTTTCAAATAGCGTGGTGAAAGAAATTACCAAGGTGTTCAGAAGAGCTAGTAAACTGAGTACTGGAAAACATACATAATACAATTACGTGTATTGGGACAGTTCTTGGGGTTATGTTTAATCCATGTATTGATCAGACTTAAGATTGTTGTTTCTTGCAACAGAGCTATGGAGAATCCTTGGCATCTTTCCACCCTTTGCCAGTGGACCTTAAAGGAGGTGTGCCATACTTCGTTGGATTCATGCAGCTTGGGTAGGGTAGGACTAAAATTGACAATCCTTCCAGTAACCACTGCACAGAAACATAGTCTGCTATAGCTTCTTTAACTATAGAATAAAGCTTTTGTAGTTATCACCACAGCATCTGGTTCCTCAGTGACGATAAGAGCCTTGTCAGTATAGCTTTGGTTGAGCTACACAATATAGGATAAGGAGGGAACAAGATGGAACCTCTGAGGAGATGACACTGCTTACCGGTGTCTGCTTTGACCCCAGAATGAGATTTTTAGTAAAATTTCTAATACAACCACTCACACTTCAGCCTGGAAAATGTGGAGTAGGAATTTGATCAGACAGAAACCCATATCCATGTGTAGGTCTGCATTATACTTGAGACACTGCGTAATAGCAGAATTCATCTAAAGGGTATGTCATTTACAGAAAAGAGTATATTTTTTTCAATACCTAAATTAGATTGTACTGGACTAAAAATACTTTTAAAAAAAAGCATTTCTGTGATTCCTAATGCATTAAACCTGCGGCGTTCCTTAATATAAACTTACTAAGACAGACTAATGTGCAGCCCTATTTCCCAGTGGTTGCCTGTGCTCCGGTTTTTCAGAGTTCGACCTGAAATGTTTTAAGCATGATTTTTCAAAGCTGATGAGAGCCCGCTATCTCTACTGAGCTTATTTACAATTGCAAGTAGTCATGAAAACCCACTGTGTCTTACATTAGATGCATAAGAACAAGACTAATGGATGTGTCTGAAATTTCTGGCAGTGTCTGAGTGCCACAGATGTTGCATCAAATATGGTGAACTTCCGAAATTAATAACCACAAATGTATTGACTGTCAGGCAGAACTGTGATGTTAAAAAGTAGAAGTGTAGTCAGCATTTATGTTCCTTTCTCCACCCTTTTGACAGATCACTGTTGTGCTCTAATAAAATCTTGCTCATAGTCTTGTTTTCCTCTTACTCGATCCTGTGTTGAATTCATCATAATCCTATGTTTAAAGCGTCAGTCTGTTGCCATGGGAATGACTGATGTCACAGATTCAATTAGAACTTCATGACAGGATCAAATATACAAAGAAAATGGGGCTAGAGAAGAAGAAAACCATTGTTCAAACAGCAAAGCTTAGGTAACAAGCTAAAAGGAAAAAGTACACGGGTATACAAAGAGTAAGGCGATTTATTATATAAGTCTGTTGGAGGAAAATCCTTCTTTAAAATTTTCTCTTTCAAATACAGTGATGTTTTTAGAGTTATGTATAAAAAACATACACAAGTGTATCATAAAGCCAACCTTTCTAAACTTTTACACCTTGAATTATTGCATATACCAAAACAGAAGTACACAAAATAGCTACAATTGTGAACAAGAAGTGAATGTAGGGGGGTTTTCTTCATGACAAGAACAGGAAAATAACTAAGTTTTAATTAGCAGACAGTACATACGTTCTTTATTCACTACTGGAAAAAATTAATTGAAGTAATATTTAAAGATTTATTAAAATTAATTTTCACATGTTCACAAAGTGGCATTTCTCAGATCATATTTGCATCTTTTTAGTCATTTTTACTGTAGCTAAGACTTCAGTTTCATGGACTGGCTGAAAACTTCTTACTGGCTGAATTATGTGGTCTGTCAGGCTTCTCAGATACAGTATGTCTTGGAGAAAAAATGCGCTTACGAGATGCTTAGTGCACCGAGTGAGCTACTTTTCCATTCCCGGTATAGAATGTAACCAGCTGTTGCACTGTTATTAATAGAAAGCTAGCAACAAAGGTAAAAAACAGATAGCAATTTGGATAGCAATAACAATTTGAAGACTGAGCGATTTTTGGTGCCGTAACCTTCCAAATATATTTGTAAGAATCCAAGTAAGTGGCAAAACAATTTTTTTTCATAATTATAGGACTGAGAAACCTTATGAACAGGATAAAATTTGTAAAATGTATTGCTTTCCTCAGTATTTCCCCATTGGCTATCTTAGATTGTTTGCCACTTACATTGCTTTTTGGATATCCCGCTCTCGTGTGTCCACCTTTTCTCATGGGCATGTAGGCTCCAAAGCCTATAGAACACAGCAGAGCAACTAGGTGTCCTAAAAATTGGGTGTTGATATGTTCTGTATACCCATCTCACTTTTTTTAAGAATTTAGCAGTAAAGTTCACCTTTTATGCGTGAGAAAACTGATGAATATATTGTTTGTGCAGAGTAACAGAGGTCACAGTGCTTGCATTAAAGATGCATCATACAGGTGCACCTCATGAAAGATGCAGGCGAAGCATACTGTAGGCCCTTTCTATCCTGTCCCATTTCTAATAGAGGGACAAATATGCCTGGATCTTGCCTAAAATTGGAGCCAGGAGATAGCTGGAATGTGCAACTAGATCTGGATAGATGGAGAATGGCCATTTGCTTATGACCTGGCACATCTAAGAAAAAAGAATAGATATCCTCTTCTCCTGTTTTCTATCTTCTGGGTTAGATTATCATGCAAGATAAATTTATAAGCCACTTCTTGTTATTAATTTTGTGCAGTACTTGAACACTTACCCTGTATTAGCAACAACTGCACATCTAAGTCCCTAGTCCAAAACACATTGGAATCAATGGGGACGTCACACTGACTTCAGAAAGGAGGTGAACGGAGCCAAGATGTTAAAAGGAAAGGCTTGTTCTCTATTAAAAAAAAAAAAAAAATTCTTGGCAGTGTTGCAAAGTTGGGCACTCCGATGTTGCTTAGAGCTAGCATACTCCATCTTCATAATAAGAAAGAGTTTATGCTACTTAAGGTTAGCTTATTAGTATCTAATTGGAAGCCAGGCATAAACTTCTTTCAGTCAGCACTTCATTAAATTTACAAGCATCCACACACACAACTGTGTGTGGGATGCAGAACAGATTAGAGACATTTAGCTTCTTGGAGGCTGGTTTTGGCATGGTGCTGTTCATCCAGACCCACCGGCGTTTTTTTCTGTATGTGAAGGGCAAAAGCAGAGAACTATTTCATATCGTAGTCAGATGTCGCCTACATTTGTCCACCTGCCCACATCATAAACAGTTTATAGTTCTAATAGATGTAGCCATTCAGGCTAGGATTTGCCATGCTGAATGCCTGCCTCAGGCTTTGGCTAAATTTAAACTAGAATGGCCTAGTCATTTCTCAGATTGGCCTTGGAGGAAAATAATTGTCTTGAAAGATACGCCAGCTAGCCTTAATGTGTCATCTCCGTGTCTTGTTACAGAGAACTACGTGCCTTTTGCTAACTCTTCACCTTTCTGTCAAAAGCCACGGAAACTGTCTAAGTTGCAGTGTTTCCGTTGTGGAAGGCCTGCAGTTTAGGGATGAGCCGTATGAAAAGACAGGTGTGTTCTGGATAAAAGTGGTGCAATAGGGTAATATTGAAACAGTGTCATAGCAGGACTTAAATCCATGCAAACATATGTTTTCTTTTTTTTTTTTTATTTTCTGCTCTGTTTGAAACCACTTTTAAAGCTACAGTTTTTATAGACTGACTATAATTACCAAAGTACTGTCTTTATAGATTACTGGGTTTTTTTCCCCTCGGTGGAGGAATGAACTGCTCTAAAGTAACAGGTTACTCATATAGCTGTGCAAGATTCTCCGTAATAATATGAGTAACCTATTAGCATCAGTTCAGGTCATGTCCTGACATGGAACGTTTGCAAGAGCTTGAAGATAAACGTCAAAAAAATATTTTGCTTTGAGGTGGCATAGCTATCCCTATGAGAGACATCAAGGGTGCAGGGAAGAGCATTCAGAAACTCCCTCAGACTCCTGATTTGTTTTGTCCGCCAGCAATAAGGTGCAAGATCAATTAATTCATTGCAGTGCTGGGCTTGTCAGTCATAAATGACTTGTAAATTTCCCAGGGAATTTGTAGATGACCTGGTTGTCTGCCTCTCTTAAGAAAACCTTGTGCACAGGACTCAGGGGTAACAGGGTTTCCGTGAGGCCAAATGGCAAGGAGGAAATGCTGTCTGATCTCAAGAACTCCAATACCCCTCTAAGACTGTTAGTACAAAGGAGTGGATACTTTTTCATCCTTTCCCAGGAAAATTCCAAAGGAGATCGTAAAACCTGCATTTTTCCCTTCTAATAAGTCCTAAAAATATAGGAAAGGACTTCTTGTAAAATTGAACTTTCACCTCTGACCTACATATTTGTTTTTCTCTTCTTAATGACAAATTACACAAGCAAAATGACATGCATTTGCTAATGCTTTTCTCCCTTAAATGGTTTCCTAGCATGCTGAGATTCAATTCCCCAGTTATGTCTTAACAGTGCTGGATATATTTTTTTCTTATGCTATAATGCTACTGAATTATTTTATACACTTAGGAGTTTACAAAGATTTCCAAAGAAAGTAGCTCTTTTTACAAGACTTGGCAGATGAACCACAAAACAATTTTGGCAAAAAAATGTTATCTTTTAACTGACTAGACAGAAAAATGTATATTTAGTTTTTACATGCAGTGGAAATTTACTGCAGGACATTAAATTTATTAATTTTGTTTTTTAAATTAAAGCAAACAACTGAAATTGGATTATTGCTGTACAATTCATACAAGATAATATTTTTATTCATTCAGCTCTATGACCAAGTAGTAGAAGACCTCCACTGTGTCTTCAGATGAAATTAACTTCAAAAGTATTGATTTTGCTTCAAGATAAACACAGTAAAACCCTGGTACAACTGAATTCAATTGCTATATTCCTTTTAACTACATTAGAGCCAGGATTTCATTTATTTTATCCTGAAAATGATGTTTCCGTAGTTTTTTGTGTATCATTTTAGTCCTAATTCTGAATATTTTTCTGTCTGCTCTGCCTTTCTGCTAAATCAGATGTATTTTCTCATAAACCTTAATTCCAATCCCCTGCAATTGAAAGTAACTGCAGATTTTAACTGCTTTTATCTAAGTACATGAAAAGGCCTTATTTTTAGAAAACTTCAGTTCCTTACCCTGAGAAAGACATGCTCTTTAACAGATAAGGTAAATGAAAAGGGGTGACAGATATAAAAGTGGCAAGTAAAGTACAGATACTGTATCTAGGCAGATCTGTGTTTATGGTGGTACATGGCACAGTTAGAAAAAGAAAACTTGTATTTAAACTGGATCAGGAAAACAATTGATTCATATCAATGAGAACAAGTAAGGGAATTACTACAGTATGAACTGAAAATCCAATAATTTGACAATTTTTGGATTAGCCTGGAAAAATAGTGAGGAATATGTTTATTTGCATTGATGGTAGATGTGACACAACTGAATTTTTCCAACTAGTGTCTGTGATTCATTGTCTGAAATCAAAGTAAGGAAAAGGCTCCAAAAAAAAAATAATATCTAGTCAAAGGAACACTTTTTCTTAAGAATTACATTCTCCAAAAGTAGTTTGTACATTTTTTTTTCTACTACAGCATAGCTAATAACTTTCAAAACTATCTTTGTCAGACTGTACAGCTTTTTCACATCCTAAATGTGAAATATCACAGTTTTCTGTTTATCTGCAGCTTTGAACTCAGACAAGTTCCTAGTTAGATGTGTATGCAAATTTTGATCCAATGAGCTAAAGCTTTTCCAAGAGAGAATTGGGTCTTCTTACCAATATAATTCTTACTGCTATGCAATAAAATAATTCTAGTAATAATTTGACATTTCAAACAGGAATTGATGAGGGGATAAAGTGTTTAATTAGGTAGGAATCAGATACAGGTCAAGATGTGATAGCAACTTTAAAAGATAATGAAAAGAATTTGTAAGTGAAGTAATGGCTTCAAAAAGTGTGATTATAATAGACACATATTTCTTCAATAGAGCCATAATTCAAAGAGCACTCAGGGAGCAGAGATAGCTGAACCACTCCCTGTCATTTTCATGTGTTGTTATGGAACAATAAGTTTTCAATAGTGGCTGAAGCCAGACCCGGAACAAATCATAATGGCTATATATGCATTTTTACCTGTTATAAAAAGAAAACATGTCATCCAATTATATTAAAGCTCACTCTATAAGCGCAGTAATAAGCTGCAGTAATTAAAAGACTTGATGAAACGGAGATGGAGAGAAGAATAAAACACTAACGTCTAACGAAAGCCAGGCTGGAAATAATACAGAAGTATGGTTCCTTATTCTACATGCCAGTGACTCCTACAGCATCCCCTCTACTGTATATATTTTAGTCATAAGATTTAGTTTTAGCTACTCCTGCAAGAAGCAGGGAGTTGGACTCAATGATCCATGCAGATGCCTTCCAACTTGGGATATTGTATGATTCTATGGTATTTCTAGCAACTGTAAGAAATAGCTGAGCCTGTTTTCCTCAGTAGGGTCACACGTGGTTTGTATAGCTGTACATAAATGCATGAATTCCTTGATGATTATCGTTGATTCTTTGATTGTACTCACAAGACAGCAATCTAATCAGCACTATTCCCAAGTACATTGCAAATACTATTTCTTTGCACATAATGATTTCTGAGACAGAGAAGGTTTGTTAAGGAGATAAACAGTTAGGGCCAAGGCAGATCGCAGAACTGCACAAAGATAGGGCTAAAGGATCTTCAAGGACCTATTTATCCTCTTTGCCCACAAAAATCACCTCCTGACAGATCTTTATCTAAGGTGCTCTTAACAATTCCCAGCGATGGAGACTTCACAGCCTTCACAACTGATCTGGTCCAGTGCTTCTGAACCTTTTCTGTGAGTTTTCCTCTATGTCCAGTTCTAATTTTTCTTGCTGTTGTTGAAGCCTATTACTTCTCATCTTATCCTTCTTGAATATACAATAAACAATTACCTTATTCTTTACAGCAACATTTTATGTACGTGAAGATTATTATATGTATTGTAGTCTTTTCTTTTTTTAGGTTAATTAACCTATATTTTCACAGTCTTTCCTATAGGTCCTGCATTTGATGAGCTCCTTCTCATAGCCCTATTCTGGATTCTCTGCCATTGGCTGGGTTTTGCTTCATGTTCTTCTTGCAGGTAGTGTCCAAAACTGAAAACACTCAACGCCCTAACCATGCAGACTATCTTTCTGCGCCTTATGAGCTGTTCCCCTGGTTATGTGTCCCAATATGCTTTATTCCAACAGCATGGTCTTGTTAACTCATGATTGACTTGTAGTCCATTTCAAGTCACAGGTCACGCCCATGGAGGCCTGTTGTGAGCCAGTTGCTGTTCATCGTGCGATTGTCGTGATTCTTGTCTGAATATAGTATCTTCCATTTAATGTTGGATATCGTCCATTCACTTACATATCCTTTCTCCAATTTTGCCATTTTGAATCTTAAACCTGTGTTCCAATTTACAGACAGTCTCTTTTGACTACAAATTCTCTGCAGATTTAATAAACACGTTGTTACAGATTCATGGTTTTAATGGAAATATTTAACAGATGAAGCTCGGTGTGGGCTACTGCAAAATCCCACTTGGTCTAGTTTTTGTTTAGTGATTAAAAACTTGACTTACCACAAGGTACTGTCGTACTACTGCTTTTGCATCCCCATTTTAGCAATTTTGTCTTGATCACACTTCCCTAGCCTACTATGCATCTGTCATGTGAGACAGAAGACCTGCACAGCAGTCAAGATACATATATATATCATCTACTTATTCTTCCCTGCCCCACGGCCTGTTCCCCTGTGGCAGAGTAGGGTAGCTTAATGTGTTTATGATGAACTCTTGTTCATTCTCACCTGTTTCCTCACTAACTTTTAAGTGTCTACAGATAGACTGATCCGTAGTTTTTCAGTTTGCCTCCCATTTTTGAAAGAAATAATTTCTTTCCTGATGCTTTTTTCCCAGAGCATCACCCCATTTCTCAAGAACAACTACTGCAATACCTGAGATAGCTTCAGATGATTGGGTAAGCAAGAATCTCACAAATCCTTACTTTGGATTTTTAAGAATACAAGATTTAAATTCGTTGGTGTCTGCCAATTAGAAAGCATCCAGCTCACTGGAGTATCTTGTGCTGTCCTGTACAGGTATTGTCTTGGCCACAGGTGTGCATTAACTTTGTTAGAGAATGTTAGAGAATAATCCAAAAATATGAAACCTTTAAATTTTGTCTGCATTATCTATCATTAGTTCCTCCTTTCTGTCCTGTAGCAGAGCAGCAATTCCCCTCTCAGTCTTACAGTCCTGATGTGCATATACGCTTCCTGTTCCTGTTGATGTATTTAGCTCATTTTCTACCTCAGACCCTCATAGGTGCCCACATAACCGATACTAGTTTCCACCTGTATGTTTTCCTTGTACTTGCTGCCAGTGAAACCCACCATTAAGCGAATTGCCCCCTTCTTACATTCCCCATCTACTTGGTGTCCTTACTATCACCTTTTTGCCAGTTCTAAACTTTCTGCTTCTTTGACCTGTCTTCACGATTTCTGCAGTTTTTTTCAGTCTGCTGATTTCATTTTGCATTGCTCCATCTCTTCTAAAAACCAATCAGCTCTCATGCCGTGGTCACTCTGATCCACTTTACTTTGCATTCTTAACATTCTCGAAGCCACTGGTGAGAAACTGTAAAGACCCTTTCACTGTTTGTGTACTTGGCTGCCTGCATCAAAGCATGATTACGAACGCATTCCAAGAACTTGCTGAGCAGTCTGCATACTGTCCTCTACCTTCCGCAAAGTCACGCTGGATTTCTGCAGAATTTAGTTGGTTACCCTTGCTAATCACAGAACATCCTTCTCCTGTGAAAACCCAAATAAGATAATCACACTTTCCTTGATCTAACTTGTACCCACCACCCCCCATGCAGTTTATGTGGAGGGTGAGAAGTAGGAATATTCTTCCCACATTTGGAACTGGTTTTGCTTGTTTCGTACTATCAGCCCTGAAAGCCAGATAGTAAGGGAACATAAGTAAGAGAACTTTTGCTGCCCTTAAAAGGCGTAGAGGTTGTTTGGCCTTCCTTCCTTCCTGCGACATTTTGGATACAAAAGGGCGAGTCCAGCGCAGAGTTTACCAAACAAAACCCTTAGATCTCAGAGCCTGTCACAGCCTTGGTGACAGCTGCATGAGACAGAATATTTGGTACATTGTACATTCGAAGATCTGATCCACGTGCTTTAATAATGTCATAGAAAACTCGACCAGTTGGGTTTCCTAACAGCTGGAATATGCCTTACTTTGTAATTTACACAATGAAAATAATGACATGGTAGACCCTATGATTATTTTCTTAACTAGACATCATATTTTATTCAGAAAGTCATGACTTTAACCTGGGGTCTGAAAGACTAATCAGTGAGCCAAACCCTCTAATTAAAATGTACTCTTATTTATAATGTACTCTTAATGTTCCCTACATCTTTGGCTGATGATTGAAATGCTTTTTTGATAATAATATATGCTATTTTATCTAGTTTTCTTTTTCTCTAGAAACATCTGTGAAACAGAAGGGATGAGACTTTCTCTTAAAAATTGTGGGAACACATAAAATATACAGTACACTTCCTGTTATAGAAGGCTATTTATTAGTCTAAATACTTGTGCAATATTTGGCAAATGATCAAAACTAGTTTCTCCTGATGTGTTTACAATGTTCTAAATTAAAAGCAAAGCCCATTTTCAAGTGACATTTGTCATACGAACTGAAATGTTTTCATTCTGCATGTGGTTGTACTTTCTGCTTGACAGGATAAGCTCCAAATGTTGAGTACGAAGTCTGCAACAAAGTTCTTGTGAGAATTAGGCTTGCCATGCAGCAATTCTTCTTATAAGAAGAACCAAAGGAGTCTTTCCCCCAGTGTAGGATGTTTTTTCTATGACTGTATGTTTACTTAACTTTCTGCCTGATGCTGTACTTAATCAGCTATACTGAGAGAAATTCTTTTGATTTCATTGCATATTCTGTTGCTCTTTACCCCATTTTAATGTTCTTTCCCATAACCTTTGAGTAGTAAAATGGTCACAGACAAGAACAGAAGAGCTCCCATTTCTCTAGTGAATGCTTCAGCAATGTACTAAGACATAAATTTAGCAAAAGTTTTGAACAGACACCGTCTTCTGCATCAAACTGTGAAAACATAGCTTGGAGTGCTACAGAAATGCACTTTCAGTGTTACAAAAATTACTCAGCACCATATGCAAAACATTTTCTTTTCAGCTCAGCTTCAAAACCTGTTACACAAACCTGTTTATTATCATTATTGTTTCCTAAGGGTTTTTGACAAGTTTTGAAAGAAAACTGGGTCAGTCCATAATAGCAGCCTTTGCATGTATTTCACCATTTTACACATATTCAAAACCCATGCGACACTTAACATGTTGCACAGGAGAAATGTGCTTGAGTCATGTTTCATGTTATAAATAGACAGATAGGCAAACACATGCACTATATCATTTCCAAGAAAAACAGTTCATATTCCAGTAACCTGTCCCTCCTTTTATATCTCAGATTTAGTAACGTTTTTACTGAATTGCAGGCTGTCCTTGGATTTTTAGTCATCCTTGAATTTAAATCAAAATTATCAGTGTCTGTAATTTTATTTCGTTTTTCCTTTATCTAAGTGCTTTAATAACCACAAATGGTCCTGATTGAAATTCCAGTGAGGGTATCTGCTGCAGTTCAGGAAAACCACCATTTCCCATATGCAGACAGCAGACAGCTGCCCCTTGGATATTGTAGGACTGTAGCTTCAGCTGAATTTGTGATACTTGGAAAGAGAGTGAATGAAAAGTGTGTACACAGTATTTAAAAAAAAAAAAATCAAAAGTTTTCTTGTGTCCTAAACCTTGAGTACCTCTCTAAGGAGCACAATTTGGTTCCTGTTCTGAAGGATTCCAGTGGCAGCAAAGGGTTTTTCTCCTCTGAAGTAACTACAATGTAATTAACTAATTTTTGGAGCCAAGCATTTTCAGAGATGGGGCAGAAAATACTCAACAGAACTGAGGCAGACAGTGCAAGAAAATAATACTGAAAGCTAGTTATCACACCACGTTCTGTAAAGAAAGACGTGTGTCATACATAATAAATATGGCCCACACTATCAAACCACAGTTACATGATGAAGAACACCCTGTTGTTGCTTTGCCTCTGTACATCCTTCTCAATGCCAGCACTCCTGCTACACTGCACAAAAGGATTCTGCCATAATCAAATGAGATCCTTGTTGAAGGCTGGATCCCGTTTCCTTCATTTGATGTAAATACTGAGTAATAGAATGTTGCCAGAAAATTTATGCTAAATTAAAGCCACAGTAAATTAGTAGAATTCAGATTATCTCACTACACAGGAGTCAGGAAAGAATGTAGTCTGGAGGTCAGGAGTAAACAATGAGCTCAAGGTTCTTTAGGCTCAGCTCTAAAAATTTTCATTTTTAAAAAGTAATTAGGATTACTCATTTATGCTTAGATACCCATAAATGCTTTTTGAGGTGATATGGATAAACACAATAAAATTGCAGGTAACTGAAGAAGGAAACATTTCAAGTGGAGCAAGGATGCTGAAGTCAAGAGAACTGGCTTTGCTAATTTGTGATTTTAGTTAAGGGTTGCTCATGGAACTGAACTGATGACCTTATGATTTACTTATTTTAGGAGATAGCTTCAGCAACTTACGGAAAATTTGTGCATCTGGAATCTAAACTAACTGCAATGGATGGGAAAATGAAGCAGCTTTGACTAGATCGCTACTGGTACCGAGGGAAGCTTTCTGAGCTCTGCCCATGGGAATCAACAAAACAGAAAAAACCATCCTAGTCAACGCCTGGGGGGCATGCAGTGATGCTCTTGAGCAGCAGCAGTGTATTTTAGGCCATTGTTACCTGATAGCTCCAATGCACTTTTAGGAAAATAGTCCCGTTCCAGCCACATTATAAAGACATGGTGTGGAGAGAGGAGACTCTGGCATGGAGCCTCTGTATTCTCTCTAACCTCTTCAGGCCACATATGGAAAGAAAGAGAGTGTCTTCCTCAAGGACCATTGACGCATCAGTTTTATGTGAGCAGGACGATCAGAAGAAAAATAAACGTTAACAAACACTCCATACTCACATGAAAGCAAGCTAGTGCATGAAAACATCAGATTAGCAAGTGTCACATGGGCAGATTGTAACAGATCGTGATAAAATGGCTCCAGGAGGTTCTTGGGCTTTTCTTGCTGCTCAAATGTGTTATATCACATCCTACTTACAATCTCCTGAGAGCCAGCTGACTTGTACAATCTCCCATGTTGCTTAACTATTTATCACAGCAAGCATGATCATAATACATAAAAATGAGGAGTTTGTAGCATTTTTTTTTAAAAGGTAGAGAAGTCCTTTTCAACCATAATCCTGCACTTCTTAAGAAGCTGAGAGACTTCTGACAAAACAGAGTGGTTCATAAAGAATTCAGACTTCAGACTGAGTAATTGTTCCCTCTGCATGTCATCTACAGGTCACACTTTCATTTTTTCTGTACCTGAAGAGACTAGTGCATAGATATTACATAAACCAGGGACCCAGTATAGACACAGGAAGTTACATCGTGGACTATCATATACAAGGCATTCTTTCTAATTTCCATATATCTCTCACTGTGTTGGTAGGATTTGCCACAGTGATCGTGAAATGGTTGGGTCTAAAATTTTCAGTGTACTGAGAAAAAAGTTCACCACAGTTGCTACCCTGTATTTCAGGAGAGCAAACTTTAAGGTACTCAGGCAGTTACTTTGCAGTGTCCCCTGGCGCTCTGCTTTTGAGGGTTTAGGGGT
>NW_010227321.1:0-3059 GCF_000690775.1 Eurypyga helias
AGTCGGCGGAATGGCTGTTGCTGTGCAAACTGCCCCAACGTTGTTCCCGTTCGGAGTCCGACCAACTGGCCATCCTTACAAAGCCTTATGAGTGTTCTGGTCGTACTTTGTGGATTTCCTGATACCTCGTTCAGAAATAAAATCCTTCAGTTCAATAGATTACCCTTTTCCTGTTGTTGCTGTTGTTTGAATCCACCGGAAAACTAGGCGTGTGACAGTTTCATTTCGGGCGGGCTGGTGCGTTCTGGCATGAGTTCAATAATCGGCCGTGCAGACAGAGCAGGGGCTGTGACAGGCTGCCAAGAGATGTACATGTGTGAAATGTGGCAAACGTCGTCTAAAACACTTATTCCTGCCATGTTTTAAGGCAGCGCGGTGAAGGAATACTTCACCGAGACTGTATCCTTCTCCCTGAGCTCTGGTTTTCTTTGTAAGATTTCCATCGCACCCACTTTGCCAGCTGAATATTTTTTGTCACGTTGAACTACAGATCAAACCGAACTTAACGTTTTTTTCCGAGAGCTCTGTTTTCATTGCACGGCTGGTGTGCAATGTCTGCAGCTGGCAGCCTCTGCATCTCGACACCCTCCGTGTGTTGGTGACAGCTCACACATACCAGGATGACTGACAGAGCAGGCAGCGGTGAGAGCTCTGTCCCTGCAGACGGGAACCGTGTGAGATGCTGTCACCGGAGCCGGGAGGGACCTCAGGGATACCCCACGGGAGGTACACCCGCATCCCCACATCGGGTTGCCACGGTGGATTCCCACTCCGACCGGCGACCTGGAGGAGTCAGAGACTTGGCGTGAACCGCAGCGTGTTCATGCTGTCCTCGCGTGGAGCGGTACCATCTTAATCTCGACACACTTCCAATGAGGAAGTTAGGCTTAAGGTGACTTTTCTTAGAAAATGGCATTACTCTAAAAACACTGACCCCGTGTGACAGAACCTTATTACAGTAATTCATGTCCGCTCATAATTCATAAAGGGTTATTATACCAGCGGGTAAAGCTGAAACTGCTGTGTAAATGGGACCGAACTTTGTTCCATGAGAAATAAAGAGGGGTGAAGCCTAAACCCCTACCCGGCCATAAGGAGCATCCCGGGTCACTGGCTTTGGCTCCTTCACCTACTGCAGGATCACACATACTTTGGCCATTCTTGACAATTTCAACTTCTTTTTAACAAATTCCAGTGACAGTTTAGATAGCTTCTCTTGTTAGGCTGTTTCAACCATTTATAACTTTTCCCCCCCCCTCCCTCTAAATAGCACAATAGAACAGCTCTGCCTGAAAAACAACGGCATTTCTTTCTCTGCTCTCAGTGGCAGCATTTGCCGTGTGTTTGTATGAGCCATATTCACGGTTGAGTACTTGTCAAGGTTTCTCTGACGACTGAAACAAACCCAATTCGATTCACAAGTCAGTTGTATTATTTCCCTCCAAATCCTCTCATCTGCTTACATCCTTCTTAAAACACAAACGCCACAAAGCGGAGACAATACCCTGAGGATTCACACACCACACTCCTTTAAATCACCCCAGAATGCCACTTTTTTCTTTGTCACCACATCATGCTGTTGATTCGTACTCTGCTTCCGGTTTGCTAAAATCTCCAGGTGTGTGCGGATATTTTTTTTTTCCTGCAGAACTGCAGCTTGGACAGTTTGTTGTTCACCATTTTAATATTCTTCCCCTTTCGCTTTTACTTTTGACCTTTAACTAATCCATGATGAATTCTACCTGCTTGATTTCAGATCATTTTTCCAGGTAACCAAGACTGCTTTAAATTTTAGCCTATCCTCAAAAGTGCCAACAGCACTCCCAGGGTGCATTTTCTCATGTTTAGCAAGAAAAAACTGCCTACTGTGTTTTTTTTTTTTTCCCCAAATTACTTATTAACAACATACCAAACAGTACTACATCAAATTCTTCCAGAATCAGTCTTCCCACTTTTTAACTTTTGGTAGCTAATATCAAGTTTGATTTTAGCCAGTTGTGAACCAAGCTTACAGCAATTCTATCTAGACTCTACGTCCATAGCTTGCTTAAAATAAGACCAGTGCCTTCAAGTCTGGATTTCCCCCTTTTATTTTTCCCCTACCAACTAGGCTAGTTATTCTGACAAAGGCAGCAGATGACTCTTTTCACAGGAGTTATTGGCAAATTCACGGCGTCAGTTTTTTGCTTCTCCACTGACCACTAGGACCTTCTGTTTACAAAAATAATTCCCGTTTTTGTTCACCAGGACAGTGGTACCTCTCCTGCCGTTGTAAGCACCGGAAGATAAAAGAGAGGTCCAGGAGCCAGTGCCCTCGGTAGTCCTGGGTGAGCCTCCTCAGGCTGTGCTGACCCGCCTAATAAACATGCCTGAACCCATTGCCATTCCAGCCTGCCCTCTCCCTCCCCAGCATCTCATCAATATTAATGCCGAGTAACTCCTCCCGTGGGCTCAAAGGAACGTCTTTCTCTCCTTGGGTAGCTGGCCAACCTTGCATGTTGCAAACCTCCTTGGACTCCCCTTACAATCCTGCAGATGCAGCAGTGTAACTAACACGGAGTAGCTGACTGCGACCCCAGTGTTAAACGTATGTGGTTTGGACACAAAAGTCGCTCAGTTCTGTACCAACGCGGGCAGGTGGTTTATTGCCAAGGGAGGCAGGAAGGCACTAGGGGGGCTTTGGCTCTCTCTAAGGCTTCACCACAAAGGTTCACTGTCACACAAATAATACGTAACTTGCAAGTCAAAGCTTTGCTTTTAACAAGCAAGTCAATGTTTTCTTTTTTAATAAGGATTTTAAGAAGTCCGGATACAAAAAGAAGTACTAGGCTAGACATACTTAGTACCTGATCACAGCCTGCCGCTGTCTGGCTTACACCCTGCAGGGAGCATCCTTACCTCCTGACATCCCAGCCCCGCATGGTGAACTGGCACGTTCCTGGGGTTTCCTGCATTATCTGGAAACCCGGGCTTTGTCAGGCTGTCTGTGACACAGGAAGTTGTTGCAAGGAATTACAGTAAGAAGATTATTTTATGTGCTGGGTTCAGCCACGAAAGGG
>NW_010227322.1:0-2296 GCF_000690775.1 Eurypyga helias
CAAACCATTCCGTGATTCTATTAAGTCACCTCATAAAGACGTACAAAGGAAAAAACAACAAACTGCTTGGGAGAAGTGATAGTGTGGTACTGCACCACAGAGAATTGATCTCTCATTGTGCTGGTTGTTATGTACTGGTTACACATTGCTGCGTCAGATAGTTCCAAACTGAGCCAACCCTGTGAGAAAAAAGTACGAGAAAGCAAACTTGCGATGTAAGACGTCTCCAGGTCTTAACAACTGTTGCGTTTGGTTATTTGCTGCATCTGTGCAGCGTGTGTCGTAGAGACAGGTTTGTCTTAAGCAATGCTAGTTCTATCTCCTCTGAATTTTTAATTTCACATCTCTTTAAAATATGCTGCATTCAGACCGACTAGTCACTGAAAACCGCTGTGAATGGCCCTTTGTGAACATGATTGACAGACTAGGCTGGTAATGCTTTAAAAAATACAGCAAAAAGTAAAGTGTTTGCAAACTGAGCTGTATTTATTGAAGGTCTTTTGCCTGATGATTTCAGTTATTGACTCATGTGAGGCAAATACCCAGTCCAAACCCATAAGTCTGAAAAAACTTCAAGCCTGTCTCTGAGTACGACTGTGTTGAGTAGGGCCATAGCTCCAGGCCCCAAGGCCCACTTCGGGAATCCCATGGTGAGGGATCACCAAGCGCAACGCAAGGATTCCTGTTTATCTTCACAAGTTTTAGATCAGGACCACCTTCTCTTCTAATGAAAAGACTTCAGACTTGATATGCTGAACGTCACTCGCTTAGGTTTGGTGACGGAAGTCCGCCAAAGGAAAACAGTTTGTGTAATCCTACCCAAGAGAAGTTACCGAGGCCCCTGGAAGTGGGTAGCAGTTAAATGAGTAATAGCATTAGTTACTTGCCAGAGCATTAAACATGAACTAGTAGCAGAGCTCTCCTGTACTATATCAGACTTTTTTCCTTGAGGCCAACCCGAGTGATAGCTAATCAGAGTGCCAGGCACTGATATTTTCTTTTTCTTTTTTTTTTTTTTAATTGGTAAATAACAGTGATACACCATGAAACCTCAAACGCTGCTAAATTATTTCAGACTGGTACTGTCCCCATCCCAAAAGGTTTCTCTTGGCTTTTCTCCTCTGGATCATGTCCAGTCAACCAGCAACATGCCATATTCTCCCCTTTTTCTGTTTCCCTCTAAGGCTGTCCTAAAATGTTTGCAAGTGCAGAGTCACTTCTAGACTGTGAGTGAAGAAAGGCAGTGTTGGTACAGAACATGGAAACTGGTGCTGCCTTCCCTTTTTTTCCCTCCCTCCTCCTATTGTAGCTGTCAAAGTGTCTAACTGTGGAAAAGGTGATGGTCCCAAGCTTGTGTATGGTGGGAAGGAATGGGGAAAAAAAAAGAGTGCCTGGTGGATAGATGGAAAAATTTCCTTTGGCAAGATCTATTAGAGGGGATGGAATAAAATCCCAAGAGGATTTAGACTTGAAGTTTGGCGTCATACAGCCTCAGAGATTATTGTTTATGGAATAAAGCCGTTCACCCCAGATCCTTCCCCCAGGAGATATCTGTTGTGTATTTCCATCCCTCATTTCCGTGATACCGTAATACAAGCACAGTCTGTCAGCATGTAAATAATTTGGTGTAAAGGCAGATCTTGATGGGAACTTCCAAAAAACACAGATGTGGGTTAATGCAGCGTCCTTTGCTGCGATAGATACGTAGCGATCTCTGTGTGCTCGATAGGTGAAAAAAATACGTTTAGAACTGTAGTACTTCCGATAAAATGCGATACAGCATAGCATAGGATTGCCCTGGTTCTGGTCCCTGGAAATTTTTTAGGGCCTTTCCCTGAAGGGATGTGCTACTGGGTCCTGGAAAGCTCCACAGATCATTCACAGGAACGGACACCTTGCTCAGTCAGGCGGTGTAAGGATGCACACGCCTCCGGCTGATGATTTGAAAATCTTCACCCGGCAGCCAAATCCTACCCAAGCCTTGGGCGGGAGATCGCCATGTATCCTGAACGCCCCGTGTGACACCCACGCTAGTAAAAGATTCTCCATGCCTCCTCTCCCTGCTTGGCCCCGCTGTTCGCTGCCTTTCCCTTCTCACCAAGATAAACTTTGGAAAGAGGACGAAGCCGGCACCTTGTGAGCGCTTCCAGCAGACAGTGAGCCCAGCTCGGGCTCGCAGTGATACCACTTCCATCAGCAGCGGCTAAAATTGTTCCGGCAGAGAACCGGCCTCATGCTTTGGGCAAGTGGCCACTTGGGGCATGTGATCACTGGGCGGCCGAACAAGCCGTGCCTC
>NW_010227323.1:0-3874 GCF_000690775.1 Eurypyga helias
CGTCCCGGCCAAAACTCCACCCGTTTCCGCCGTTATTCGTTTGCTTTGTTACAACCGTTGCGCATTTTTGGGGGGCATGTTGTAGGCTTCTCCCTGGGACTGAATCCTGCCGCCCGGGGCAGTTCATACATAACCTGGTATCAGCGCATGTGGTACTTCGGATGTAGCACTTCCACTGGCTTTTGCAGGATCAGGATGGAAAAGGGCTAGAGGCCTTACCTTGGCGGTTGCAAACAGCGATACCAGCCCTGGCTCTGGAGGGAATTTTTTTCTTTGCGAAATAAAGGCACGTTTGTCTATTTTTTGTTTTAACTGCATAGCTTTAACATGATGTAAGGAGAAAGGTCTGACTTGCTGGCATGTTAATTATTCTCTAACGTTTTTCAGTCAAATTGAAAGTGATCTATTACTCTTAGCAGCCTCATTTTCATATCATATTTGTCTATTGGAAAAAGGCAGAAGCAATCTTATTTTGTTTAGAAATGAAAGAGTGCGTGTCTATTCGGAGGTGAGAGGCAGCCTAGGATGACTCTTTTGCTGGGCTGTGTGATGCGACGCACGTAGGCTGCAGAGGGCACGGCTCCCGAGCCTGCCGCGTAGGCTGCCGTGACTGCGGGCAGCTCTCTGCCGTGCTGCTTGAAATGACTCACGGGAAGGCTAAGAGAATCAGGCTCGGAGCCCTCTCCACACGGACAGTTTACACACTGCACGTGTTAATTTTCAGCAGAGTCCCAGCACTGCTGCTGCTAGAAAGCTTGACTGTACATACATGTTACACACATGAACACACAGCCCTGGAGAGAGAATAAGGGATGATGCTGTGTGGGAATGCTTTGGTCTGGCACAGGCTGTGACACTGAGAACCGGTAGGGCTGGAGGACTTATTTTTTTAGTGATTAGCAATTTTACTAAGAACTTATATCGTCAGTTCCTTGCCCTTGCATGTAGTGCCACTTCCTCATACCTTCCTGCCTCCCAGAGTTGTTGCACAGAGGTACAGTGGGAATTCTGGCAGCACAGGGACAAAAACTGGAGAGCAGTGTCACCACCGGTGAGGTGGCCTGCAAGGCCTAAAGGGACAGACCATGCTGGCCATGCTGCCACACAATGGGAAGACATCCACAATTTCATTCTCTCTTGCCCCCTTGACTAAGGAAGAAGCAGTGTGTACATCTAGAGATGTATCTTTAGAAGTTAACCAAATACCAGTGTGTATGTATGCACCCCTCCCTCACGTGATTGCTACACACTCATGCATTCATAATACATTTTCTCGATGCACAGCAACTGTTTTAAAATACAGTCACTTGTGATTGAAGTAAGAACAATGAAGAAATTTGTCTAAGAGCAAAAAAACTGAACGGTAAAAAGTTTTGCAGAAATGCACCAAAGAGCGTTCTAATGATGTGCCAGAGACAGAGGCAAGAAAAGCTTTTACATTCCCTGTTAGTATAAGGAATGTTAGGCTTTAATTGTACTTGTGCCATGAGGTACCTTAGGAGCACACATTTCATGGTTTGGATGCTCTAAGTCTAAAAGCATCCAGTATAGAAAGGCTCCAAAAGAAACATCGGGCAGGCTGAAACCTCGCCTGGAGGCTGACTGCAAATAGCAGGGCTGGGGCATTCACGGGGTGCAGTTGTACAGCCAAAACCTGATCACAGAGCAACTGGACCAGGGAAGGGGAGCCAGGAGAACACCAGAGAATGCTGGTGCTGTGGCTGCAGGAACAGGCAGAGGCAGCATGCTTTGAGCAGGTGGCTCTGTGCAGCCGGCAGATTGATTTCTGGTAAGGCAACTGCCTCTCCATGGAAGGTCCTGCTGTGTTTAGGGGCTTCATAACCATTCTTCACAAGCAATTCTGCTAAAAGACCACCTACCTCAGGTTGTGTCTTCCCTCCTTGGGCAGCTCGGCAAGGCATTAAGTGGAATGAAAAATATTTAATAACATATACTGTACTTAGATGCTAAATAGCATTTTGTTTCATGTGATTCACCAAAGCAGCTTTCATTTGTTATCTCAACAAAGCATTTTTTGCTGGTTGAGGTACAGGCTTGTGTTTAAAGACTGGCTACAAAGCAAAGCTGTGATAAGGACAAAATGGGATGTTCACAGTAGAGCTCAGAATAGGGGTGAGATAGGTTTGTTCTTCAACAACAACAACAACAACAAAAAGGCACAACACACCTAATTTCAGAGATTCAGGAAACAGATCTGTACCTAATCTTTCCATTTTGCTTTGGAAGCAAATACCCTTATTTGATCCAGGGCTTAAATAATAAATATTTATATGGAAATCTTCCTTTCATAATTAATTCATTACTTGGGTCTCTGGGAATGCCTCACTGTGCCTCTGACTCATTTTGAGCTGTGGTCTCATCTTCACTGTCACTGCTAATTGTTCAATGGATGAAAAAGGGAGGGCAGAACAGTGAACTGTGGGGTTTTCCACTTACTCCTCTGCCTATCCTGAGCCCTGGGAGACTCACACCACATGTGTTTCTGCTAAGCAGCTGAAGGTCCATGTAGTGATAGGATCTAAGGAGGACCTGGTCTGCAATCCATCCCTTCTAAATAAGGGCAATCATGTTTTTCCTCCTTTTGATGGGAGGGCTGTATGCCACAAGGATAACCACATCTATTGACTTAAATGTATTTTGAAACCAGGTCAAAATAGTTCTATTTAAATTTGACCAGGCTGTTGAACATGAACAGGGCAAAGGCATATCCAAATTGAGTGCTCATCTTCACACACAAGACTAAACTGTTTTAACAGAGGAAAAGCTTCTGTTAAGAATATTTTGAGAAAGCACCTTCCATCTCAACCACAGGCCTTTCCAGAATAACAAGACAGTCTCAGTCATAAGGGTCCTGCTGGGTTTTTACTTTTATTAGGCCTCAGCCAAGATGCTAAAACAGCATTGGGTAGAAGAAAAAAGGCACTGCTGGCTTTCACATTTGTGCCAAATACAGATAACATGGGTAGAACTGCAATGTTCACAAACCATGGTGAGGGTTCAGGAATCAGCTGCTACCACCCGAGGGCACCTCAAGCAAAGGTGGTGGTGTTCCAGCCCACATTGCCAGCACTGATGTCAAAGAAGCTGACACAGATCCTGAAAGGGAAGACAGACCCCTTTAGCTGCTGAGAGCAGAGTGCTGCAGGCTGGCCAGGTTGTTCTGAAGCACAACACACAGCCACACTATAAACTGTCCCGCAGAGCTTTACACTTCTCAGGCCCGCACTGCATCTCAGCAAGCAACACTTTGCTTTTGCAAATTCTGGCAGGCATGCTCAAGCACTGTGTATTCCATCATCCCTCTCTCCTCCTTCTTACTGCCTTGTCTACTTGCATTCTGGAGTTCCTGGTATTTTTCTGCTTCTTGTTTTAAGGAGATCTCAGGATGCTGTGTTTTATTTACAGTCATTTCTGAAGCAGATAAGCATACCTTCCGGAAAAGGACCAGAAATGCTTTTAAGTGAAAGCTTTTGTAATAGACCTCCACTGTACCCCACAGGCAGTAAGGAAATATTGGTAAATGTTACTCAGTTATCAATTTAGTAACATCAGGTTATTGTGTCTGTACCTCGGCTTTTGCACATACAGGGTCTGTGGGTACATGCCATGCGTAAGTCTCCATCATTTAAACTACAAGAAATTTTACACCTTCTGGGCATTGGATTTGTAGCTCGTGCAATTGCTCCCTTCCTATTTTTAATTGAGGAGTTGACTTGGCCTTTAGCCTCTGCAAGTAGAATGTTAATAGAAGAACACCAAAGGACAAGCCTGGGATTAAGAGTTTTAACAATCTGTGGAAACTCATGTCAGACAAGTTCACCTATCAAATGGTATTTTCAGCTCTTTGTTCAGC